>NW_024739909.1:0-33521 GCF_018991925.1 Homarus americanus | reverse complement strand
GTAGTACTAGTGTTGTAGAGAACATGTAGTACTAGTGTTGTAGTGAACATGTAGTACTAGTGTTGTATTGAATATGTAGTACTTGTGTTGTAGAGAACATATAGTACTTGTGTTGTATTGAACATGTAGTACTAGTGTTGTAATGAATATGTAGTACTATTGTTGTAGTGAACATGTAGTACTAGTGTTGTATTGAATATGTAAGACTTGTGTTGTAGAGAACATGCAGTACTAGTGTTGTAGTGAACATGTAGTACTAGTGTTGTATTGAATATGTAGTACTTGTGTTGTAGTGAACATGTAGTACTAGTCTTGTAGTGAACATGTAGTACTAATGTTGTAATGAATATGTAGTACTAGTGTTGTAGTGAATGTGTAGTACTAGTGTTGTAGTGAATATGTTGTACTAGTGTTGTAGTGAATATATAGTACTAGTGTTGTGGTGAATATGTTGTACTAGTGTTGTAGTGAATATGTAGTACTAGTGTTGTAGTGAATATGTAGTACTAGTGTTGTAGAGAAAATGCAGTACTAGTGTTATAGTGAATATGTAGTACTAGTGTTGTAGTGAATATGTAGTACTGGTGTTATAGTGAACAAGTAGTACTAGTGTTGTAGTGAATATGTTATACTAGTGTTGTAATGAATATGAAGTACTAGTGTTGCAGTGAATATGTAATACGAGTGTTGTAATGAATATGTAGTACTAGTGTTGTAGTGAATATATAGTACTAGTGTTGCAGTGAAAATGTAGTACTAGTGTTGTAATGAATATGTAGTACTAGTGTTGTAGTGAGTATGTAGTACTAGTGTTGTAATGAATATGTAATACTAGTGTTGTAGTGAATATGTAGTACTAGTGTTGTAGTGAATATGTAGTGCTAGTGTTGTAATGAATATGTAATACTAGTGTTGTAATGAATATGTAGTACTAGTGTTGTAGTGAATATGTAGTACTAGTGTTGTAGAGAACATGTAGTACCAGTGTTGTAGTGAACATGTAGTACTAGTGTTGTAGTGAAAATGTAGTACTAGTGTTGTAGTGAATATATAGTACTAGTGTTGTAGTGAATATGTTTTACTAGTATTGTAATGAATATGTAGTACTAGTCTTGTAATGAATATGTAGTACTAGTGTTGTAGTGAAAATGTAGTACTAGTGTTGTAGTGAATATGTTGCACTAGTGTTGTAGTGAATATGTTGTACTAGTTTTGTAGTCAATATATAGTACTAGTGTTGTAGAGAACATGCAGTACTAGTGTTGTAATGAATATGTAGTACTAGTGTTGGAGTGAAAATGTAGTACTGGTGTTATAGTGAACAAGTAGTACTAGTGTTGTAGTGAATATGTAATACTAGTGTTGTAATGAATATGAAGTACTAGTGTTGCAGTGAATATGTAATACGAGTGTTGTAATGAATATGTAGTACTAGTGTTGTAGTGAATATATAGTACTAGTGTTGCAGTAAATATGTAGTACTAGTGTTGTAATGAATATGTAGTACTAGTGTTGTAGTGAGTATGTAGTACTAGTGTTGTAATGAATATGTAATACTAGTGTTGTAGTGAATATGTAGTACTAGTGTTGTAGTGAATATGTAGTGCTAGTGTTGTAATGAATATGTAATACTAGTGTTGTAATGAATATGTAGTACTAGTGTTGTATTGAATATGTAGTACTAGTGTTGTAGAGAACATGTAGTACCAGTGTTGTAGTGAACATGTAGTACTAGTGTTGTAGTGAAAATGAAGTACTAGTGTTGTAGTCAATATATAGTACTAGTGTTGTAGTGAATATGTTGTACTAGTATTGTAATGAATATGTAGTACTAGTCTTGTAATGAATATGTAGTACTAGTGTTGTAGTGAAAATGTAGTACTAGTGTTGTAGTGAATATGTTATACTAGTGTTGTAGTCAATATATAGTACTAGTGTTGTAGAGAACATGCAGTACTAGTGTTGTAATGAATATGTAGTACTAGTGTTGGAGTGAAAATGTAGTACTAGTGTTGTAATGAATATGTAGTACTAGTGTTGTAGTGAACATGCAGTACTAGTGTTGCAGTGAATATGTAGTACTTGTGTTGTAGAGAACATGTAGCACTAGTGTTGTAGTAAATATGTTGTACTAGTGCTGTAGTGAATATTTAGTACTAGTGTTGTAGAGAACATGTAGTACTAGTGTTGTAGTGAATATGTAATACTAGTGTTTTAGTGAACATGCAGTACTAGTGTTGTAGTGAATATGTAGTACTAGTGTTGTAGTGAATATGTAGTACTGGTGTTGTAGTGAACAAGTAGTACTAGTGTTGTAGTGAACATGTACTAGTGTTGAAATGAATATGTAGTACTAGTGTTGTAATGAATATATAGTACTAGTGTTGTAGTCAATATATAGTACTAGTGTTGTAGAGAACATGCAGTACTAGTGTTGTAGTGAACATATAGTACTAGTGTTGTAGTGAATATGTAGTACTGGTGTTATAGTGAACAAGTAGTACTAGTGTTGTAGTGAATATGTAATACTAGTGTTGTAATGAATATGAAGTACTAGTGTTGCAGTGAATATGTAATACGAGTGTTGTAATGAATATGTAGTACTAGTGTTGTAGTGAATATATAGTACTAGTGTTGCAGTGAATATGTAGTACTAGTGTTGTAATGAATATGTAGTACTAAATTAGACAGGGAGTTTAAAACTAAACGCGGTAAGGGAAGGACTCAGAACACGACTAACTTAAATGTATACTACGCGAACAGTAGAAGTATGAGAAACCAAATGGATGATATTAAGGCCTTGGTATGTACCGAAGAAATCGATATAATTGCATTCACTGAAACATGGATCAACCTAGACACACGTGAATTACCAGTCGAATACCAAATTGCGGGTTACAAACTGTTCCATACCGATAGGCAGACCAGGAAAGGAGGCGGAGTAGCAATCTATGTTAGGGATAATCTGAAGTGTGAAATAAATAAGGAAATAAAAACTGAGAGGAATACAGAAACAATTTGGATAGAATTAAGCGACGGTCGGGAAAAATTAATCACAGGGGTAATATATAGACCCCCCAATCTTGATAGCGTCAATGAGCGACTTATCTGGGATGAAATGCGCAGGGCTTCCATACACAACAAAGTCTGTATAGTAGGCGACTTTAACCTTGGCCAAATAGATTGGACTGCCCTTACGGGTAACTCAGAATCAGAGGATTTTCTCGAGACGATCCAGGACTGTTTCCTAAGTCAACATATAACCGAACCCACACGGGGTAATAATATACTGGATTTAGTTCTGACGAACAGAGAAAACCTCATTAGCAATGTCGAGGTAGGGAACGAACTTGCAAACAGCGATCACAAAGAAATTCGATTCCAGTTAGATTTTCAGGGCACGTAAGGAAAATTCCACTAAAGTACCAGATTTCAGAAGGGCAAACTTTGACAGTTTAAAGAGGCAGCTGAGAGAGGGGGTGTCGCGCTTGGCTGTGAACCTGACAGATGACACCGACCTGATAACGAGATCTGAGATTGCCGAGTTCCACGACAATTTAAATAGTGAGTTACTTAATGCACAAAGGCAGAACATACCATACAAAAAACTCAGATCAGACAACAATGACCCTAAATGGATAAATAATTATTTAAAGAACATCATTGGCCAAAGGAAGGCTATAGGTAGAAGTAGAAGGATAAATCGTGGCGAAATTCAACTCCGGGACTATTATAGGGTATTGGCGAGTAGAGTTAAAACCGAGATAAGGAAAGCAAAGAGGAATAATGAGGTAAGGATAGCAAGGGAGGCGAAGACAAACCCCAAAGGATTCTACCAAATGTATCAAACTAAAACACGAGAAAAGATTGGACCAATACGGTCAGACTCCGGCGAGCTCACTGATAACGACGGAGAAATGAGCAATAATTTGAATAAATATTTTTCAACAGTTTTCACCACCGAAAATCTAAACATGATACCCGAGGCACCGACTCTATTCAGAGATAGTGAAGAAAACAAATTAAGTGAGATAGTAGTGACTAGTAACGATGTTAGTAAGCAAATAGACAAACTAAAGCCTAATAAGTCACCTGGTCCCGATGAGATATTTGCCAGAGTATTAAAGGAATGTAAGGAAGAGCTTAGTATGCCCTTAGCAAAGTTGTTTAACATGTCCTTAAAAACAGGTGTAGTACCAGAATCCTGGAGGATAGCGAATGTAATACCGATTTTCAAGAAGGGGATAGATCACTATCCTCTAACTACCGCCCAATCAGTCTAACATCAATAGTAGGCAAATTACTGGAAGCAATCATCTCAAACTCTATTCGAAATCACCTGGAGAAGCACAGATTGATCAATGATTCCCAGCATGGCTTCACAAGCGGACGCTCTTGCCTAACTAATCTATTAACATTCTTTTCATCAGTTTTCGAATCGGTGGACGAGGGGCACAATTATGATGTGGTATATCTCGACTTTAGCAAAGCCTTCGACAGAGTCCCCCACGAAAGACTAATTAGAAAGGTAGAAGCTCATGGCATCAAAGGTGACATCCTTAAATGGATTAGGGCGTGGTTACAGGACAGGAAACAGCGAGTGAGCATTAACGGCACTAAGTCCCATTGGAGCAACGTCACAAGTGGAGTTCCCCAAGGCTCAGTACTTGGACCATTATTATTTATTATATACATAAACGACATAGATATCGGCATAGACAGCAACATAAGCAAATTTGCTGATGACACTAAAATAGGACGTGTTATTAAATCTGACGAGGACTCCGCAAAACTACAGGAAGATCTAAAACAAATTTTTCGAATGGTCTGAAAAATGGCAGATGAAATTCAATGTCGACAAATGTAAAGTACTCAGTATAGGAGATGTAAACAGGGAAACCAGATACCAGATGAACAACGATGCCATAGAGAAATCCGACTGCGAGAGAGATTTAGGAGTAATGATAAGTAGGAACCTTAAGCCAAGTAAACAATGTGTTTTTGCTCGTAACAAGGCTAATAAAGTACTGGTTCTATACAAAGGAGTGTTAGTTACAAGACAAGCGAGGTCATCCTAAAACTGTATCTGCTTTGTGAGACCACACCTGGATACGCCAGTTCAGTTCTGGTCACCGTATTACAGAATGGATATAGAATCCTTGGAAAGAATTCAGAGGAGAATGACAAGACTAATCCCGGGCATTAGGAACCTTGAGTATAGAGACAGGTTAAAGCATCTTAATTTGCACTCCTCGAGAGACGTAGAGCGAGGGGCGACCTGATAGAGGTGTATAAGTGGAAGACAGGGCTAAACAAAGGGGACATTACAAAGGTACTCAAATTATCCAACCAGGAGCGAACTCGTAACAATGGTTTTAAATTAGACAAATTTAGATTTAGGCGTGAAATAGGTAAACACTGGTTTGGAAACAGAGTAGTGGATGAATGGAACAAGTTACCAAATATCATCATTAACTCGAATACGCTGAATTGCTTCAAACATAGGTTGGATGCTCATAAGAGCAATAGGGGTTGGGTGTAAACGGGACTGCCCAGTATGGGCCAATAGGCCCGCTGCAGTTTCCTCCATTCTTATGTTCTTATGTTCTTACTAGTGTTGTAATGAGTATGTAGTACTAGTGTTGTAGTGAACATGTAGTACTAGTGTTGTATTGAATAAGTAGTACTAGTGTTGTAGTAAACATACAGTACTAGTGTTGCAGTGAATATGTAGTACTAGTGTTGTAGAGAACATGTGGTACTAGTTTTGTAGTGAATATGTTGTACTAGTGTTGTAGTGAATATGTTGTACTAGTGTTGTAGTGAATGTGTAGTACTAGTGTTGTAGAGAACATGTAGTACTAGTGTTGTAGTGAATATGTAGTACTAGTGTTGTTCCTACCAAGGTTAATCCGCAAGGCAGCAGGGCAATGGTTGGTAGGCTCCAGGACTTGTCCACATGCCAGTGGGTCTACGCGCCATCCCTCTGAGGCCCACTGCTACTCCGAGATCCCCTGCTGGTCTAGCCTGGTCCCACGAGGCACCCAGTTACCGTGGGTTACTACGAGGAGGCACAACAGCAGTTTTGATGGTGAAGAGGCTGTTTACTGGCAGGGAAGACTTATGCAAGTTGCTTCTCTGGTTGCCACGATGACAAGCCAGCGGCGGCAGCTGAAAGCGATAGGTAGCAAGCAGTGCTTGCACCTTAGCACTAACATAGTGCTGCCACACTAGACGCATTTCACCACCCTGTGTGCGACACACACACACACACACACCTCCAACACAGTTTAACTCTGGTCAGAAACAGAACCTGAACAATTAATTCAGATTCACTTGTTATTGTACCTGACATGAGCAACAGATGGAACAAATATTACTTGTTTAAATACCTCCTTCGTGTAACCTGTGACTAATAAGTACTGACAGCCTGGCGTGTGTACAATTAGTTTCTTAGGTAACAGATTACTATTATTACGTTGCCTTGAAGGTGAGTTTAGAAATAACACATGGAATATACCTCAATATACATATACCCATCCTACTCATAATTACAATAACGCTACAGATTCTGAGACAACGTCCTTATTCTCACCAGCCATATTGCTGCCATTTTCCTCATTTTACCATTTAACCATATTTAACTTACACGACGCTAGTGCATCGTCTCTTATCAATACCATCATATCATTTAATTTATCAGATATAATATTGTATTCTAGCATACAACAAGCTCTTATAAATAACGTTTATCCCCATACAACGGCACACATTGTCATGCTTCAAGTATTGCCAACAGTTAACAAGCAGTGTTTTATGTCCACATAATACAACGTGTTATTGGAGTTTCCCAATTTAAACAAACTCCAGAAATTATAAAGTTTCTGCATTCACATAATGAAGATTGTTTACTAAACACTGTGCACCTGTATCCTAAACTGTGCCCAGCGCTGACACCCACCCGACCCCCTTTCTCCCGACGTCACCTCACCTCACCGTCCAGTAGACAACAGATGGATAGTAATATATTCTGAAGCTAAACTCCAAAAAAAGGTAACTGCTTAACTCTCCCCATCCCTCCAGCCTCCCCTACACGCTGACCTTCTTCAAACCCCCGCATTTCCCGGCCACCCACACACTCACACACACAGGCTCCAGTCCTCCGCCGGCCTCCCTCTCTCCCAAGTTCATGAATGCTGCGGATTGAAGAGTCGATACTCCTGGGGTTCACACCACACAGAAAGGGTACACTGACAACGCTGATTGCACCCGTTGGAAGCGGAAAAGGCTGTACATGTATGTGTATGTACAGTCACCCAAAAAAGTCCTATCGCGAACCATGATTCAGACTCGTGAACCCGAAGCAGTAGACACTGATGCATTATTCTGTCCATAAATAATTCGGATTCAAGAGTCTGATTCTCGGGGTTCATGGTTCGCGGCAGGACTTTTTTTTTGGGTGACTGTACCTGAATGTGTCCATATTGGAGAGTTTAGTCTGTTATATCGAGGTTCGTTAGATGCGAAACCTTTATATAACAGACTACCCGTTTGACTGATGTCCGTTAATTGAAGGTTTTTCTATATCATGAATAGTAAAAAATATTGAAATGGATTGTAAATAAAAAATATTCAATAAAGATTGTAATAACTACCCCCAACTTTTCTCCGACCCCATATCACGTTGTCTTCTTACGCCTAATGAGCTTCATCCACTTAAGACATGATTTTACTTTGTGTATTTTGAATTAATTATCGAGTATTTTATGAAGTTCTCGGGCATTTAGAAGCATGGCACTGCTATTTATTGCCTGCGTCAATGCCTCATCAAGTTTAGGTGGGACCTTTTTCATTGTTCTCGTCCCTTCTTTTATGAGGGTGCATAGTTCATGCTGGTTTTACTTTAACCTCTCGTATGACCACTACTTTTCGTCTATACAAACGTTTTGCTCTGAAGTACCCAGTACAGTTTGCTTATCGGGGATGTATGCATATAATTACGTGTCATCTTGAGCTGTAAAAAGATTGTTTTGCCAACCATTATTGAGTGTTATTCTTTACTGACGGGCGGACGAAACAAATGCTGCCACAAGCCGAAACAACTTTAAACGCTCTTTATCGGTTAGGTCTTTTTCTATGAACTATTAAAAGGTGACTGGGGGCTCAACCTCTGGGTCAAACTCTTCTATTTTTATGTTTTTCATCCGAGTCCCAATAAAAGTTATACGGTCATCCCTGGACAAAATGTATTCAGATAGGTCATCTTCAGGCAGAATGTCTTCAGGCAGAATGTCTTCAGGCAAAATGTATTCAGGCAGAATGTCTTCAGGCGCACTACCTGAAGGCACGACCTTGGATGATCCATTTCGAGATTTTATTAATTTATACAATTTTCGAATTCCGAAGAGAGTGAGAAGCAAAGCGACAACTTTAAACAATATCAGCAGAAGGAACTCGATGGGGAAAGACTCCATCATGGCTTATTTAATCAAATCACGCAGTTGCTACACCTCCCCTATGAGACATTTATATTTCATATATCGGCCTACGACTGGTATTTGTCTCAAGGGGGAGTCACAGGTTGCCGGACGGGGCTCTGACACAGGTGGGTCCCTCATGAAGCTCAACAAGAAGTTCATGCTCCGGTGTAACGTCCTATCGGTACGAGACTGTATCCGTCTTAAATCTAATTTTAATTGTTCTTTTTCACATTATAATCGATATTCCATGCAAAACAGAAACACCCAAAACCCAAACAAGAGAACACACATAACCAAAGTTAATTTGTACGTACTAACCATAGTTACAGTACCTCAGTATTTTAAGATTAAGGATTTATAAATTACGTTAAAGCAACGTCAGCACATGCTTATTAGATTTAGGTTGGAACAGTTACCTTCGACAACATACAGTACATGGTACACGGGCAGTAGTAGAGTACTAGTGATGGAGTGAATGTAGTACTAGTGTTGTAGTGAATATTTAATACTAATGTTGGAGTGAATATGTAGTACTAGTGTTGTAGAGAACATGTAGTACTAGTGTGGTAGTGAATATGTAGTACTAGTGTTGTAGTGAATATTTAATACTAATGTTGGAGTGAATATGTAGTACTAGTGTTGTAGAGAACATGTAGTACTAGTGTGGTAGTGAATATGTAATACTAGTGTTGTAGTGAATATTTAATACTAATGTTGGAGTGAATATGTAGTACTAGTGTTGTATTGAACATGTAGTACTAGTGTGGTAGTAAATATGTAGTATTAGTGTTTTAGTGAATATGTAGTACTAGTGTTGTAGAGAACATGTAGTACTAGTGTGGTAGTGAATATGTAGTACTAGTGTTGTAGAGAACATGTAGTACTAGTGTGGTAGTGAATATGTAGTACTAGTGTTGTACATGTAGTAGTTGTAGTGAATATGTAGTACTAGTGTTGTAGAGAACATGTAGTACTAGTGTGGTAGAGAATATGTAGTACTAGTGTTGTAGTGAATATGTAGTACTAGTGTTGTAGTGAATATGTAGTACTAGTGTTGTAGAGAACATGTAGTACGAGTGTGGTAGTGAATATGTAGTACTAGTGTTGTAGTGAATATGTAGTACTAGTGTTGTAGAGAACATGTAGTACTAGTGTGGTAGTGAATATGTAGTACTAGTGTTGTAGTGAATATGTAGTACTAGTGTTGTAGAGAACATGTAGTACTAGTGTGGTAGTGAATATGTAGTACTAGTGTTGTAGTGAATATGTAGTACTAGTGTTGTAATGAATATGTAGTAATAGTGTTGTAGAGAACATGCATTACTAGTGTGGTAGTGAATATGTAGTACTAGTAGTGTAGAAAACATGTAGTACTTGTGTTGTAGAGAATGTGTAGTACTTCTGTTGTAGAGAACATGCAGTATTAGTGTGGTAGTGAATATGTAGTACTAGTGTTGTAGAGAATGTGTAGTACTAGTGTTGTAGAGAATGTGTAGTACTAGTGTTGTAGAGAACATGCAGTATTAGTGTGGTAGTGAATATGTAGTACTAGTGTTGTAGAGAATGAGTAGTACTAGTGTTGTAGAGAATGTGTAGTACTAGTGTTGTAGAGAATGTGTAGTACTTGTGTTGTAGTGAACATGTAGTACTAGTGTTGTAGAGAACATGTGGTACTAGTGTCGTATTGAATATGTAGTACTAGTGTTGTAGAGAATGTGTAGTACTTGTGTTGTAGAGAACATGTAGTACTAGTGTGGTAGTGAATATGTAGTACTTGTGGTGTAGAGAACATGTAGTACTAGTGTTGTATTGAATATGTAGTACTAGTGTTGTATTGAATATGTAGTACTAGTGTTGTAGAGAATGTGTAGTACTTGTGTTGTAGAGAACATGTAGTACTAGTGTTGTATTGAATATGTAGTACTAGTGTTGTAGAGAGACATGTAGTACTAGTGTGGTAGTGAATATGTAGTACTTGTGGTGTAGAGAACATGTAGTACTAGTGTGTTGTGAATATGTAGTACTAGTGTTGTATTGATATGTAGTACTAGTGTTGTAGAGAACATGTAGTACTAGTGTGGTAGTGGATATGTAGTACTAGTGGTGTAGAAAACATGTAGTACTAGTGTGGTAGTGTGCGTGTGGTGTTTGTAGAGAGCATGTGGTACTAGTGTTGTAGTGAATATGTAGTACTAGTGTTGTATATGTAGTACTAGTGTTGTAGAGTAACATGTAGTACTGTAGAATATGTAGTACTAGTGTTGTAATGAATATGTAGTACTAGTGTTGTAGTGAACATGTAGTACTAGTGTTGTAGAGAACATGTAGTACTAGTGCTTTAGTGAATATGTAGTACTAGTGTTGTAGTGAATATGTAGTACTAGTGCTGTAGTGAATATGTAGTACTAGTGTTGTAATGAATATGTCGTACTAGTGTTGTAGTGAATATGTAGTACTGGTGTTGTAGTGAATATGTAGTACTAGTGTTATAATGAATATGTAGTACTAGTGTTGTAGTGAATATGTAATACTAGTGTTGTAATGAATATGAAGTACTAGTGTTGTAGTGAAAATGTAGTACTGGTGTTGTAGTGAATATGTAGTACTAGTTCTATAGTGAATATGTATTACTGGTGTTGTAGTGAACAAGTAGTACTAGTGTTGTAGTGAACATGTACTAGTGTTGTAGTGAATATGTAGTACTAGTGTTGTAGTGAAAATGTAGTACTAGTGTTGTAGTGAACATGTAGTACTAGTGTGGTAGTGAATATGTAGTACTAGTGGTGTAGTGAATATGTAGTACTTGTGTTGTAGAGAACATGTAGTACTAGTGTTGTAGTGAAAATGTAGTACTAGTGTTGTAATGATTATGTAGTAATAGTGTTGTAGAGAACATGTAGCACTAGTGTTGTATTGAATATGTAGTACTAGTGTTGTAGAGAACATGTAGTACTAGTGTGGTAGTGAATATGTAGTACCAGTGGTGTAGAGAACATGTAGTACTGGTGTGGTAGTGAATATGTAGTACTAGTGTTGTATTGAATATGTAGTACTAGTGTTGTAGAGAACATGTAGTACTAGTGTGGTAGTGAATATGTAGTACTAGTGGTGTAGAAAACATGTAGTACTAGTGTGGTAGTGAATGTGTAGTACTAGTGTTGTAGAGAACATGTAGTACTAGTGTTGTAGTGAATATGTAGTACTAGTGTTGTAGTGAACATGTAGTACTAGTGATGTAGAGAACATGTAGTACTAGTGCTGTAGTGAATATGTAGTACTAGTGTTGTAATGAATATGTAGTACTAGTGTTGTAGTGAACATGTAGTACTAGTGTTGTAGAGAACATGTAGTACTAGTGCTGTAGTGAATATGTAGTACTAGTGTTGTAGTGAATATGTAGTACTAGTGCTGTAGTGAATATGTAGTACTAGTGTTGTAATGAATATGTAGTACTAGTGTTGTAGTGAATATGTAGTACTGGTGTTGTAGTGAATATGTAGTACTAGTGTTGTAATGAATATGTAGTACTAGTGTTGTAGTGAATATGTAATACTAGTGCTGTAATGAATATGAAGTACTAGTGTTGTAGTGAACATGTAGTACTGGTGTTGTAGTGAATATATTGTACTAGTGCTGTAGTGAATATGTATTACTGGTGTTGTAGTGAACAAGTAGTACTAGTGTTGTAGTGAACATGTACTAGTGTTGAAGTGAATATGTAGTACTAGTGTTGTAGTGAAAATGTAGTACTAGTGTTGTAGTGAACATGTAGTACTAGTGTGGTAGTGAATATGTAGTACTAGTGGTGTAGTGAATATGTAGTACTTGTGTTTTAGAGAACATGTAGTACTAGTGTTATAGTGAAAATGTAGTACTAGTGTTGTAATGAATATGTAGTACTAGTGTTGTAATGAATATGTAGTACTAGTGTTGTAGTGAAAATGTGGTACTAGTGTTTTAGTGAATATGTAGTACTAGTGTTGTAATGAATATGTAGTACTAGTGTTGTAATGAATATGTAGTACTAGTGTTGTAGTGAATATGTAGTACTAGTGTTGTAATGAATATGTAGTACTAGTGTTGTAGTGAACATGTAGTACTAGCGTTGCAGTGAATATGTAGTACTTGTGTTGTAGAGAACATGTAGTACTAGTGTTGTAGTGAATATGTTGTACTAGTGTTGTAGTGAATATGTTGTACTAGTGTTGTAGGGAATATGTAGTACTTGTGTTGTTCCTACCAAGGTTAATCCGTAAGGCAGCAGGGCAATGGTTGGTAGGCTCCAGGACTTGTCCACATGCCAGTGGGTCTACGCGCCATCCCTCTGAGGCCCACTGCTACTCCGAGATCCGCTGCTGGTCTAGCCTGGTCCCACGAGGCACCCAGTTACCGTGGGTTACTACGAGGAGGCACAACAGCAGTTTTGATGGTGAAGAGGCTGTTTACTGGCAGGGGAAGTCTTATGCAAGTTGCTTCTCTGGTTGCCACGATGACTAGCCAGCGGCGGCAACTGAAAGCGATAGGTAGCAAGCAGTGCTTGCACCTTAGCACTAACATAGTGCTGCCACACTAGACGCATTTCACCACCCTGTGTGCGAACACACACACACACACACACACACACCTCCAACACAGTTTAACTCTGGTCAGAAACAGAACCTGAACAATTAATTCAGATTCACTTGTTATTGTACCTCACATGAGCAACAGATGGAACAAATATTACTTGTTTAAATACCTCCCTCGTGTAACCTGTGACTAATCAGTACTGACAGCCTGGTGTGTGTACAACCTATACTTATTAGTTTCCATAACACACAACCTGCCTTTTCTGGTATTCTCCCTGGCGCACACACACCAGGGGGTCCACCACTCCATAATTATGTCTGCTAAGGTTGATGTATAATATAGCAACACCTGGTATCATTCCTCACATATGTACACCTGCCTTATACACTTGCCGTTAGTATTTTCGTTCAATATTATTACTATTATTAATAAAAACTATTGGTATTGTTTATATTCATCATTAATAATGTTATTAATATTGCTGTTGTGTTGTTATTGTCAATATTGTTATGAAAATTTCTTCTTCTTATTATTATTATTATTATTATTATTATTATTATTATTATTATTATTATTATTATTATTATTATTATAAAACAGAACACAAGTAATAATTCTCACACCCAGGAACTTTTGGAACAAGGTCTCATATAACCAGTCAAAATCTGTGTCTCAAGTTAGAAGTTATTACTATGATTATTATCTATACCCAATTATGTCACTTACAAGGAGTTAGTTTTATTTGGATTCCTTGGTCATGGTCGTGTGTTTGTAAAGAAAGTGTTTACAATTAGTCTTTTTTAATATCCGAGAAGCCTTCTGTTAATAAAAGCAGTTAAATATTACTCCAATCGCGATATTTTGTATGTTGTATGTACCTGTATGTGGATTTACTTGAATGTGTATGTACCCGAATGTGTATGTACAATCTCGTTCAAGATTCTTCGAACACTGCTGAAGACAGCTGGCAATTCAAGGCCGTTTGTTTACTATATAGGTGCTCCTCTACTTAAGAACATTCGACTTACAAACTTTCAGAGATACAAACAACATCACTGAAGGGGGTTGGTTACCTGCCAGAACAGGTGTTTAATATGGATGAGACTGGATTTTTTTGTAGAAAATTCAAGATAGAACAAACTTTACCTAAGAAGAGAAGAGTGAGCCAGGTTTTAAGGCTGTATTAAAGGGTATAGCTGTACTAAATATCCATAATCTTTGAATTTTTTGCAATGTTTGGTATCTATAAGAGTAAAGTTGAACTTACAAACAAGCCTCAGGAACGCAAGTTGTTCATAAGTAGAAGAGCACCTGTAGTATGTAGTAAAAATTATGAATGAAATTGAAAAGAAAAAAGAAAAAAGCTATATTAATCTACACTAAGAAGATGCCGGAAAACCAGCTTTTTAAAGCGAGACATTATATGAGTATGGAAACACAGAAGAAGGCAGAGCATTCCACAGTTTGGCTGTGTGAGAAAAGAAGAATGCACTATAACGGGTTATTCTAGTGTGACCGACATCCACAGAGAAACGGTGGGCACCGCGGGCAAGACGTGTGTTACGAGCCCACGGCCTTGCCGGCGGTACACAGGATGCCAAATCCACCGAACATTGCCCGTTAAAGTACCTGTAAAAGAGAGAGAGTGTGAAGCAACATTGCGGCGAAGAGAAAGGAAAGAGAGATTATCAACTAAAGGAGAAGAGTCAATAAGACGAAATGCCTTTGATTCCACCCTATCTAACAGAAGAAGAGCCACCCCAGATATGAGAGCAGTACTCCAAGTTAGGACGAATGAATCCCTTATATACTTGAAGCAACTGCACAGGAGTGAAGTAGCTACGGCATCTGTACAGCATTCCCAACTTTCGGGAGGCAGCTTTAGCAATGTTGAGGATGTGTGGCTTCCATGACATATTGGAGGAAATGGTGAGACATTAATGGCTTATTTAATGGTTGGCTTTGTTGTTTAGTATTATATTATGCTACGTACTTTAGTAAACAAACAGCCCTTGGGGTTGCCAACTGTCTCCAGCAGTGATCGAAGAATCTTGAACGAGACTGTACCTGTAAGTGTATGTACAGCCTCTTCCACTTCCAACTGGTGCACTCAGCATTGTCAATGCACCCTCTCTTTGTGGTGTGAACCCCGGGAGTATCGAGTTTTGAATCCGAAGCATTCACGAGCTAGAGAGAGAGGGAGGCCGGCGGAGGACTGGAGCCGGTGTGTGAGTGGGTGGCGGGGTAATGCGGGGTTGAGGAGGGTCAGAGTGTAGGGAGGCTGGAGGGGGGGGGGGAGAGTTGAGCAGTTACCTGTGCAGTTACAACACATGATATATTAAGCAAAGATATAAATACGTAGGACAAAACAAAAAGTATGAGTAGAATGTGTTACCACATATTAGGGTGGTACTCCCAGCTTCTGCTACAGGTCTGAACCATTTATGCTTATTTATTGGCCAGAATTTACGAGATTATTGGCCACTGTGATAACCCCCTCCCTCCCCCTCAAGGCGCACACTCACACACACGCAACGATCATGCAGTATTAGGGTGTCATACGGAGGCGAATTTTTTTTTTTTGAGTTTGAAAAATCGGCCCATGGTATTAATGATGTAGTTCTATGTGCAGAATCATGTGATATCTTCAGATTTGAAAAGTTTTCATTTTTTGCTAGGTAAATTTTAACTTGAAATCTTATGAAACTTCAGTATTCCCACCCTTTTACCAACACCACTAAATAGCTTGTTAAAGTAAAAGTAAATTTATCCAGGTTAATTTATTAGGATGAAAATGATCCAGAAAAGGGGAAACGAATGATCTTGACATTTATTAAATTTAATATTCCTTTAGAAAACAAAATCATCAAATACAAAAGCTTCGGTTTTACTACTACGACCCGGTGTTGCTGCACACCACCAGAGAACATGTCTTCTTGCTTCTGTTTCTACTCCTCACCTCCTGCTGACCACACAGGCTCGGATGTAGCCTTCCCTCCTCTCCTGGCTGGCCTGCATTGACTGCTGGCCTCGCTCACTTGCTGCTTCACACAACGCTCTATACTCTGGGTGTGCGAGGGCCAGGCAGGGACATGCATGGGGTTGTCCAGGAAAGCTCTGACTTGAACATTGGTGAGGCTGCAGGTAAGAGGGGGCTCACTGCCAGCCTGGATGTTATCCAGATCTATGAGATCAGTGAGGGTCTTGGCACCTACATTGACTTCAGGAGTCTTCCTGACCCTGAAGGAATCGTCACCATCTGATTCGTCATGCCACTCTTCTCTCCTCCTCATCCTTACTGCAGAGCATTGTCTGCAGAACTGCCTCGGGATGAGCATACCAGGAAGATCTCCTCACAGTCTGCTCCACAATCTGAACAACCTTCCTTGGCTGACTCCTCAGGGGCTCAACCTGGAAGAGAACATGCCTCGGACCTTCGGCGAACGATGACTTGACCTTGGTGTTGAACCAATTTGGCAAGTAGACACTCACGATGAATTGGACAATAAGTCTCAGGTTGTGAAGCTGGTTCCCTTTCAGTTTATGATGAGCGACCCAAATTCTGCAGAACCTGAGAGCCGTTGTGAGCCACCTAGAATGTGAGACTGGACCTATCTGCAGGTAAGCAAGTCTATCAGGCATGACCCCAGTTTTGATGGCACTGCAAATCCTTGCAACCATAGTACTGGTCAGTACTCAGGTCGTCAATGACAGTATGTACCAAGCTCAACGAGTGGAGGCCAACTGTGATTTTTTCAAAGCTCGGATTTATTTCTGGCACTCAGTGGCAGGAGTCCAGCATCTTGCCAAGGACCAGACCATCTGTTGTTTTTGAAAAGAGTCTTGCCATCAGCTCCTGGATCAGATGTCTGAGTGGCAACTCGTTGGTGTGGAGGTCACAAACAATCCAGACCAGCTTCCTCCCAATCTTCTGCTCTATCCACTGTATGACCCCCCCTTGCCACCCTGTGTTCGTGTTGGTGCTGTCCCCTCCAATGGCCTGCAGGGTCTGGTCTACGTTCCTCTCTCTGAGCCAGTTCACAATGTTATCTGCCACTATCTCAGCTGGTTTCCTGATGTCATCTTTCTCTGGAGTGAAATGCCACAAATACTTCCCTCCTGGTTCACTGCAGCGGGAGTAGTGTTCCTCCTTCACCATGGCAGGGAACAACTTCAGAATCTCCAACTTTCACTTGAACACTTTAGTGTCATCCCTTCTCCCATCAAGAACAAACAATTGATTCCATTTTCTCTTATCCTTATCAAACTCCTCTTCTGGGTTTGACAAGTTTCTCCTGAGCTCTCCTTGCTGTGTTTGGTCTGCAGGTGAACATATCAGGTGTTATCAAACCACCGTCAATCCAGGCAGCTGTTTGCTATCTCTGCAGTTTCTCTGAGACCAGTGTGGTGTCGCATGCTGTGGGCTAATGCTGGGATATCTTTCCTATTTCGAATCTTATGCCTGGAAGGTTTGGGATCATTATTTTCTGGGTTAGGGACAAAGTCACCATTCTCCTGGTCAGCACTCGGATCAGCCATGGGGAAGTCATTAAACTCTGAATCAGCTTGACTCCAATCATCGGCCTTTTTTACCTCACCCTGGGCCTTCTCAAGTCTCTTTTCCTCGGCAACTCTTCTCCTCTTCTGTCTCTCTCTGGCAGCCTCCTGTCTCTTGGACTCCGGAATATCTTGGCTAGAAATCATAGAGCCCCTATACTGCCAGTCTTCTCTCTCTGTTGTTACAAGCCCCTCCACCCAGCACCACGAACCACGCCATCTGTCCTGATCTACTATTACGAGCAACGCCATCTAGGGACGAGACACGAGTATGACTCGTCTTAGTTAACACTCCGGGGTTTCCCTTCTCCATATCCTGGTTGTTGCGTCACTTCCTCCAAGTCTTCTTTATGAGCTCCAATTCGAGGAGAGAGCACTTGGCTCTGGGAAGTGACCACAGGATCATCTATCCTCTAAACCTACGGCGCAGTGACTACCTGCCGTCTTCTACAATACTCAGCCTTACTCGTCAGCCATCTCAGCTCCTCACTTAAGTATTTGTAATCTTGTATTGCCTCCCCCACGTCCACTTGCTTCACGATTGTTTTATGTTGTATTAATATGTATATACTGTTAATGTTTAGGTTAAGTTTGGTTAAGGGTAATTTATAAGCTGAATATTTTGTTTAGGGATTTATGGTACTTTATTATACACAAAGAAAACTCGCATCCTGTGTCTACCCTTTTATAGTCCGATTGTCTTTGTTTTGTTTTTTTTGTTACCTGTTGGGATCTGGGTAGACTTTTAACTATATTCTAAATCCCCAACTCGTAACAAATGGCGACCGTGACAGGACCCGACCTTAAGTACCATATTCCTTCCTCCCTTGTTACTCAGTGTTAATTATTCCTCCCAGTCACTTCTGTTCATAATTGCTTTACGGTGGTTTAAAGTTTCCTTCATATGTGTGTGCATATATTGGTATTACCGTACAGTAAGCGTGACAGACGTAGGATATTAGGTTCCAAGTGTCATAAGGCTTACCTGTTATTACACGTGGCAGTCGTGTAGTAAGTCTTATCGAGTGTAGGGAAGAATCCGGATCTGTTTAATGCCGTACCCTCACTCCAGAGTAGGCTGTTCAATAGTCACTAGTTTAGGGTGAAGTGATATCTTGGGATGCCCTGCTCTACCAGGACCCCATAATTATAAAGCCTCAATTATTGTTCTTCTCATTATCTCATTCAGGGTCAATCATACCATTTATCAGGGTTGTTAATCCGGATCTTTATATTAATGCCGTAATACGCCCTTCCTCTTTCAAATATATCAGGGTTGTTAATCCGGATCTTTATATTAATGCCGTAATACGCCCTACCTCTTTCAAGTCTCTTATCCTTATCTAAGGATCTTCTCGGAAGAACAATAATCATAAGTGTAATTTCCCTAGGTATAACTTGGTTAGTTTCCGGGACTTTCTGGTTATCCACTGCCGTGATATTTTCTAGGGTTATCCACTTATCTTATCTTTTGACCATTAGTTAATTTATCCTATTTTTTCTTAACAATGGCCACCTCAGGTTTTGATCTCCAGGATTTTATTGAAAATCCTTCCGTAGCTAAATTACGTGTTAATATCCTGAAGAAAGAATGGAAAGAAATAGCCAACTATTACAATATCCCATTTTCACAGCAACTGACTAAGGAAATGTTAAAAAATCATGTGATTGAAGTGTTGGTTCAACAAGAAGTTTTAAAAGAATCCGCTGTTGACAGATTAACGCCCATGTCCAAGAAACTTCAACCACTATCCACCACCCCTCCTCACTCAGAAGTTGCCTCAGGTCTGGCTAGCCCTCAAGAAGAAACACAACGAATAGACGCCTTAGAACTAGAACGAGCTAGGTTCGAGTTCCAAATCAAAATGAAAGAACTCGAGTTGGAACAGGCCAAGTTGGAGCAGGAGGACAAGTTGGAGCAGGCCAAGTTGCAGCATGAAGAAAAGTTGGAACAGGCCAAGTTGGAGCAGGCCAAGTTGAAGCAAAAGTTGGAGCATGAGGGAAGGTTAGAACAGGCCAAGTTGGAGCATGAGGAAATGATGGAACAGGCCAAGTTGGAGCAGGAGGTTAGACTGAAAGAACTACAGGTAAGAGAGATAGAAGTAACCTTAACATCGGAGTTTAAATCAAAAGAAGTGGCATGAAGAGAGAAACTAGCTGCTTTTAACCCTGCTACTGCTTCTTCCCTTGTTCCCGGGTTTGATGAATCCGATATGGACGGGTCATTTAGGACTTTTGAGAAAATAGCCGGGAAGAATGAGTGGCCAAAGGACCAGTGGGTGTCAGTGTTAGTTCCTAAATTATGTGGTAAGGCTCGTAGAGTTTATAACTGTTTAGACCAGACTGATGACTATGATAACGTAAAAAAGAATATCCTCACCTCTTATCCTATCACGCCAGATGGATACCGGCAGAAGTTTCGTAAACTAACCAAACCATTTTCCCACACCTTTGTTGAGTTTGCTCAAGAAAAGCTTAGGTTTTTTAAGAAGTGGTTAGAGGCTTCAGAGACCTCCACATTTCAGGATTTGTTAAATTTGGTAGTCCTGGAGGAGTGGAAGAGCAAGATACCATTTCACATCTTGAAGCATGTGGAGGAGCGTGGAGAGGTTAATTTAGGGCGTGCTGCTGAGCTGGCTGATGCATACGCCTTGCTGGTGGAGTCACTGGGCAGTAGAGAACGTGGTACTTCCCGACATGTTAGGTCTTCCTCTGATGATAACCTTTGGGGCGTGAGTGGTAGGTCGAAAGGTCCCACACCTACCCCACCTGATGCAACCAAGTTTACCTGTTCTTACTGTAAAAACCCAGGCCATACGATCCAGACTTGTAAACACCCAAAGTGTCGAATTGCTAAAAGTAGTTCCCTGGATCCCAAATTCAAACCAATAGCAACCACCAATGTGGAAAGGCCCCATCAGGATCTCTTCTCTTCATTCACCTATGAGGGAAAAATTTCAATCATGGAGGGGTCTCGTTCTTTCCCTATTCGTATACTACGTGATACGGGCTCAGCACAATCTATCCTCCTGTTTAACGTCATTCCTGATATATCTACCGCATTTACTAATGAGTGTTCTAATTTCGGATCTCTCATCCTATTCTTCCTATCCTTTAGCTAAAGTGCACCTCCAATGTCCCTTGATTACTGGGGAAGTGCAAATAGCCATAAGGAAAGACCCAATGCCTGTGTGCGGCATTCATTTATTATTGGGTAATGACTTGGTAGGAGATCTAGTGGTTCCTAACATAAAGACAGTCGACTCTCCCTTACCTGTCAACTCCCCCACTGACCTTAAAGAAACTATTCCTCATCTTTTCCCATCTTGTGCTGTCACCCGGTCACAGAGTGTGCGAAATGGGCCCTCTTCGTCTAAAACCACCTCTAATATCTTCCTACCCACAGAAGATCTGTACAATAAGACCATTAGTAAGGATGAGCTCGTTAAAGCCCAACAATCTGATCCATCTTTGAATAAACTTCATCATGCAGCAGTTGAGGGTAAAGATTTTAACACCCTTCCGTGTTTTTATTATCAGGAAGGGGTTTTGATGAGGGCCTATAGGCCCCCTGAGCTTGCCCATCTAGACACGTGGTCTGAAATACATCAAGTGGTAATTCCCTCCTCAGTCAGACCAGCATTAATTGCCCTTGCCCAAGATGGTATTTCAGGACATTTGGGAATCCTGAAAACATATAAAAAGCTCCTCCAACACTATTACTGGCCTGGTCTTAGGAAGGATGTGTCAAAGTACCTAAAATCTTGTCATATTTGTCAAATGGTAGGAAAACCAAATGAAAGTATACCAGCAGCCCCCATTAAGCCCATCCCAGTATTTTCTACACCATTTGAAAAGATTGTTGTGGATTGTGTGGGCCCATTACCAAAGACTAAGAAGGGAAATCAATTCCTGCTCACAGTTATGGATACCAGTACACGTTATCCTGAGGCTTTTCCCCTTAAAAGCATCACTTCAAAAAACGTAATCAAACATCTTTTGCATCTTTTCACTTCAGTGGGCATTCCTAAAGAGATCCAATCCGATCAGGGCACCAATTTTACGAGCAATCTTTTCAAACAGGTGATGAAAGACCTCAGTGTGGACCATTGTACATCTTCGGCTTACCACCCACAATCCCAAGGTTGCTTGGAACGGTTCCATCAAACTTTCAAATCAATGATCAAAAAATACTGTATGGAACCCCAAAAGGAATGGGATGAAAGCATAGACTTGTTACTCTTTGCCATCAGGGAATGTCCCCAGGAGTCATTGGGTTTCTCCCCGTTCGAGTTACTATATGGGAGACAAATTAGGGGACCCCTTAAAATAGTAAAGGAGCAGTGGTTTGACACTCCATCTATTAAGCCCGCAACAGTTTCCCAATACATTGACACTTTACGGGACAATTTAACTGAAGTCCGAACCATTGCTCAGTCAAACTTAAAAAAAGTCCAAGAAAAAATGGTGAAGTCCCAACCTAAATTAGTTAAAAGATCATTTTCTCCAGGTGACAAAGTGTTACTCTTTCTACCCATTCCAGGCTCTCCCCTTAAAAGCAAGTTTACTGGTCCCTATATAGTTGCTAATAAACTATCTCCTCTCAACTATATAGTCCATACTCCTGATCGCAGAAAAGATTCACAACTTGTTCACATTAATCTCATGAAACTTTACCATTCCAGGCAGTCAGAGGAAGACATCCCAGAGGCTATAAGTCAACCTGTATTGCATACGGTTTTGTCAGGGCCGGAGACAGATGACATGGACCTATTGGAGAATTTAGACTTCCCTCTACCTAAAGAGAACCCTGCTAACAGTCACATACTCAACAACTTGGATGAGTATTTTTCTGTTCTGAATCCATCTCAAGCAAAAGATCTCACGAAGTTATTATCAACATTTCCTAAAGTCACGTCAGACCTCCCAGGGTTTTGCAATATACTTAAACATGATATTAAGCTAATCTCAGATGATGTACAACCCATTAGGCAATCAGCATATCGACTAAATCCACAAAAAAGAGAGATTATGAAAAAGGAGGTAGATTTTTTGTTAAAACATAACTTAGCTGAGCCTAGTACCTCCCCCTGGGCTTCACCTTGCCTTCTCATTCCAAAACCCGATGGCACTTTTCGTTTCTGTACCGATTATCGTAAAGTGAACCAGGTCACAGTCTCAGACTCCTACCCTTTACCTTTGATTGAAGATATAATAGACAGCATAGGCTGTGCCAAATTTATCAGTACGGTGGACTTATTGAAAGGATATTATCAAGTGGGACTCACAGATAGGGCAAAAATAATCTCGGCATTTATAACTCCATTTGGTCTTTTTCAATATTTGGTTATGGCGTTTGGCTTTTCTAATGCTCCGGCCACATTCCAGAGGGCCATCAACTACCTTATTCAGGACCTAGGTGGGACGTTCGCCTACCTGGATGACCTGGTGGTGGTGTCGGACAGCTGGGACGAACATCTGGTGCGTTTGGAGATACTGTTCGCACGACTGCAAGAGACTGGATTCACCATAAACCTGGCTAAATCTGCTTTTGGCCGGGCCTCAGTGACCTACCTGGGACATATCGTTGGGCATGGTATGGTAAGACCCAAGGACGCAAACGTTAGAGCCATCTTGTCCTTCCCCACTCCAAGGACGAGGAAGGAACTCATGCGCTTCCTGGGGATGTGCGGCTACTACCGCCGGTTCTGCAGTAACTTCTCCAGCGTGGCCGGACCCCTCACAGACCTTACCAGTTCTGCGGTCCCTTACATCTGGAACCAGAGGTGCGACCAGTCTTTCCACTGCCTCAAAGCCTTCCTTGCCCCCAAGCCTGTAGTCCACCCACCTGACTACACCTTGCCCTTCCATCTGCAAATCGACGCTAGCGGTGTCGGAGTGGGGCTGTGCTCCTACAACCCGACCCAACCACTGATGTCCTTCACCCTGTGGCATACTACTCCGCCAAGTTGAAAAAACATCAGACCAACTACTCGACCATAGAGAAGGAGGCCCTGGCTCTGGTGTTGGCAATAAAGAAGTTTGAATGTTACCTCCAGTCTTGCCCACAAACAACCCTAGTCTTCACCGACCATAACCCACTCACGTTCATCCAAACCAACAAGACCTCCAACCAGCGAATCCTCCGCTGGGCTCTCCTCACCCAGCCCTATAATCTACAAGTCCGGCACATAAAGGGGGTGGACAACCTGATTGCAGACTCCTTATCCCGAGCTCCAGTGGAACATGCAGCAGCTACTCTCCAGACGCACCAGGTGATCACCTCCTTCGCGCCCGCGCTACGGAGGTCTTTGGAGGGGGGGTGTGTTACGAACCCCTCCACCCAGCACTACGAACCACGCCATCTATTGTCCTGATCTTCCTACCCAGCACCACGAGCAACGCCATCTAGGGACGAGACACGAGTATGACTCGTCTTAGTTTACACTCCGGGATTTCCCTTCTCCATATCCTGGTTGTTGCGTCACTTCCTCCAAGTCTTCTTTGTGAGCTCCAATTCGAGGAGAGAGCACTTGGCTCTGGGAAGTGACCACAGGATCATCTATCCTCTAAACCTACGGCGCAGTGACTACCTACCGTCTTCTACAATACTCAGCCTTACTCGTCAGCCATCTCAGCTCCTCACTTAAGTATTTGTAATCTTGTATTGCCTCCCCCACGTCCACCTTGCTTCACGATTGTTTTATGTTTTATTAATATGTATATACTGTTAATGTTTAGGTTAAGTTTGGTTAAGGGTAATTTATAAGCTGAATATTTTGTTAAGGGATTTATGGTACTTTATTATACACAACGAAAACTCACATCCTTTGTCTACCCTTTTATAGTCCGATTGTCTTTGTTTTTTTATAGTTGTTACCTGTTGGGATCTGGGTAGACTTTTAACTATATTCTAAATCCCCAACTCGTAACACAGAAAATAAAATATAATCTACCTAAACATTCCTTCACCTGGCGACAACTAATGATACAGGTGGTGTAATAGCTCTTTAAAATTCCTCCGTTTGATATAATAATGACCACACATGAACTTATAATGTGCAATATCTTGATAACACATTAGCTGCAACATTACTCATAGTCCAGTGTATGTGTAGTGAGGGACATCTGCCTAAATGAGTTACAGAATGTGGAGTTGAAGCAAAAAAATGTTGGGACATGTTTGAGATCATCAGTTGAGCCAAACGTTTATACTCAATATTGTTTTAATGGTATTTTAGAGCGACCGAAAAATGTAAACAAAATGGCCGGCTAGGCTCGGGGGATCCACGAGTCCTCTTATAAAGGATCGACAATAAATGAAAACAAATCAGATTAATTTAAACACATTTCCAAGAGTATTAGATCCTGTAAAGAGAGAAAATTAATACTTGATATTTGTAGAAGCTTTTTTTTCGTCTGTTTTCGTCTTGGTTAAAACAATTGTGGTGGTGTTACCTGTTCCAAACGGTAGACATCAAGGAAATGGATCAAGACCTTAACACTCAAAGGTACACATGATGATTTGTTCCCAAGTCCGAGGATTTACTTCACAAAACAGATTAACTTTAGGACACAATGATGGCGAACAAAATAACATCAACATTGCGTACAGTACATATCTTGCTTTGACTCTTAACCCTTGTAATTTTTCGTAATGTTAGTGAATGAATTTGAGATTCTGGGCATATTTTCTTGTTTTTCTTTCTAATCAAGTGTAAAGGAAGATGTACTGTTTATTGATGGATTTGGTGATGTCTTAATAGTGTATTAGTGTGTTAATATTACACAGGTTTGGTATAGTGATGACGGTAATGTAGTGTAGTAAGATTTAACACATGGAGGTGAATTTGTCTTTTATGTTGAGGACTTGTTAAAGGGAAGATCTGATGGACGGGGATAATTGTCTGGTTGTGATGGACACGGCTCACCTAACCTAACCCAACCCAATCTAACCTAACCCAACCCAACCTGACCCAACCTAACCCAACCCAACCTAACCCAACCCAACCTAACCTAACCCCTATATATGTGTGAGATAAGGTTCTGATTCAAGAACAAGATGCACAAGTTCGAATCCAAATTGAGCTGTAGGGTTTGTTGACTAATTCGGGGCTTCACATTCATAAAACTCTCAAATGGGATACGACTAAACCCGAAGCCCCATCTTCCGTCGGTCGGTCGTCGGTGTCAGATCAAAGGTCAGTTTGTAGTTCAACTCTTGTGATATGTGTCATTTATCGAAACGAAACATGAGGTTAACTTGAAAACAAAACCTCGAAGCAACACGTATAAACAGGGAAGAGTTTTCATCGGATTTTACGTCATGAAATTTTCCATCTAGAGAGAGAGAGAGAGAGAGATTGATTGATCGATTGATTGATTGATTGATTGATTCCGATGCTGAAATTAACACTAAAATTTTATACTGTAATTTAGATAAATGCAGGTAAGGTTGGCGTATGAAATTAATTATTGAAGAACGATCACAGAAATGTTTTACCTGTTTCCTGTGATGGGGCGTGGATAGTAGGTTTGTTTGTGGGTATGGGGCGTGGATAGTAGGTTTGTTTGTGGGTGTGGGGCGTGGATAGTAGGTTTGTTTGTGGGTGTAGGGCGTGCTTAGTATGTTTGTTTGTGGGTGTAGGGCGTGGATAGTAGGTATGTTTGTGGGTGTACGGCGTGGATAGTAGGTATGTTTGTGGGTGTAGGGCGTGGATAGTAGGTTTGTTTGTGGGTGTAGGGCGTGGATAGTAGGTTTGTTTGTGGGTGTAGATACATACATAGTTAAGAGGAATAAATCAAAATGGGAAGAAGATTAAGATAAATAAACTGATGATTATTGGTACAGGTGAGTTAATAAAATAGATATAAATAGATAAATACAGTAGATAGATAGATAGATGTATGATTTTGTATACCGCAAGAGTAACTAAATATTCCTGTAACTGTAATTTCTTTCAGTTACAAAATACACAGGATTATAAATATGAGTATGCACATCAGGTGTTACAGTAAGTGGTAATATTTTGTAATACTCTTAAGTGATGAGGTAACAGAGGAAATAGACGGATACTAACGGAGAGTTTTTGTAGAATTAGACAGACATTCAGACAGTAAAACTTCTTCCGACAATACAAATTTTGACGGTGGAATTTATACACGAGAGTGTATGGATAATTATGATGAGATGAATTATGACATCTACGTCTGATAATCCGTTGTTTAGAATGGATTATTATTATTTTTGTTGAGTTATTTAACAGTTTGAGAAAAGGTTTATTATGGTACTATGTCCTATTATCACACAAGGTCATAATTGAAGTAAAATAACCAATTATACTGTATTATCTTAGACAATATTCCCTGGACATGCTGGATAATATACCATCTACTTAAGGAGGTGATGTAGGTAAGGTAGATTGATATTTTAACATTAATTTACTCAGTTTTTTCTTAGTATCTGAGTTTTTTTTTTTTTATTCTGACAATTTATAATGCAAGCAGCGTTCACATGTTGTCAACCGCCCTCAAGTGTACAAGGAGTTTGGACTGTAACTGTACCGTCAATAAGTGGCTGTAACTGCACCGTCAATAAGTGGCTGTAACTGTACCGTCAATAAGTGGCTGTAACTGCACCGTCAATAAGTGGCTGTAACTGTACCGTCAATAAGTGGCTCTGTATTCTGAACACGGGGGATCTCTACAGTGTAACCTACGAGCATAACTGTGGTGAAAGAACTGCTTCCCCGCATTATGTTGAGGAAGATTCGTATACAAACTTTTTGCCGTGACTTTGTAATAAAAAAAATCTTAGGGAAAATATATTGAATTTATTTTTAATGTTTATTTATTTTTTGTTGTCGTTGGTGTGTTTTTTTTTTATCGGGATGTGTGTTATGATGTTTGACTTAATTATATTCACGAAAATGGAGTCAAGACAAATGTTGGACACGTTGATGTGAAGTAACACAGTAAATGATGTTGTTTGTGTTGCTGTGTTATTTATTTATTGTGTTTCTTATTCTTTTCTGTTTATTTTGTTTTATTTAGTTTTATTGTAGTAATTGTTATTCTTTTTTTTTATTCTTACTTATTTTCATTTTACTGTTTATTCGTTTTCTTATTTTCATTTTATTGTTCAATAATTTTCCATTCATTCTTATTTATTTATCTCGTTGGTGTATTTTATTTATTTGCTATTCTCTTAGGTATTTCACATTTACATTAATTAATCTTCAAATCATTGGTTGCTATTTTAATCATACTAGTTTAATGTTCACCTCAGCGGTCAACTGGCTTATGTCTAAACAATGTCTACCACTGTTTTAGCCAGACTTAGTTATGAGACTTGTAATTCAGTATCCATTACGTACCGTTTATCAGTGTAATTTGTGGTAATGGACTGCCCAATGTAATTATATATATCGTCTTACTGAAAAAAATGCGGTGTAACCAAGATTAAGTTTTATAGAGTTTGTATTTAAGGATTATTCTCCTATACTTCTCTTAGATTCTGAATATATTTTTGTTTCATTATTTCAGTGCATTGTAATGTGTAGTTAGTTACACTATAGATATATAATAATTGCTTTAAGTTTGGTTGGGAGTGTGGAAGGTGTTGTGTGTGATGTACAGGTGTGTACAGGTGGTGGTTACACCTGACTTCGAGGCGGGTGTGTATAGGTGCCGGATACACCTATGGTTACAACACAGGTGTATCCGGCAGCAGTAGTAACAAAGGGGCTATATGGGCTCCGGCGGCCATGTCGTGACACCGGCCGGCAGAATCCCCCGGTGAAAAAGGGAAACAAGATGGCCGTCCCCCATTCTATATGTAAACAACTCGACCTGAAATGTTGTTTATTGGACATTTTTCTCATTAGGGAGTCGAACCCTGGTTTTGAGTTGGTGTTCAGCTACCGTGGCTGACGGCCATCACCTGTGATTCAACTGGTAGAATTAAGTGTAATAATAATAATAATAATAATAATAATAATAATAATAATAATAATTAACGGTTTATTGAAAGAGCTTGGCAGCCAGAAGGCTGAAAATATACAGTTACATATTTGGGGAATGGGTTTCGAATTACAAATAATATACAAGTAACATAAGTGATACAAATAAGATATATAATAACTAGATGGGGAAAAGCTCAAACTACAGTGCATTTCAACATAGTGACAGTGCAAGAAGTAGTATTTACTGGGAGTGAATACACTGGTTTATTACAAGTTATTGATAATTTTTACAATGGTTGGGACTGGGCTGTTCTCATAGCGATCAGTTCGTGCACCTATGGGCTGGATGCGGTTGTGGTGTCAAACAGCAATTCTCGGGCTAGGGATCTCAGGTGGTAGTAGGAGCCGGTGTCGAGGATGGTGTAGAAGCTTCTTACCAAATTTGCAGATGAGGTCGTGGTGATGGTCAGTGAGAGTCGAAAGGGTCAGTGTGTTGAGCGCTTCTTGATATGTGGAGTAGGAAGGGGAGAGAATAATCTTGCATGCCCTCTTTTGCACTTTTACTAGGTGGGCATCTTATCAAATGAACCCCTGTCCTAATGTGCCCTATTCCTAATGGGGCCCAGTCCTATTGGGTCCCAGTTTTAATGGGCCCCAATTCTAATGGGTCACATTTCCAATGGTTCTCAGTCCTAATGAGCCTCAGTCCAAAGATACCACAGGCCTAATGGTTCCAGTCTTAATAGGCCTCAGTCTTAATGAGTCCCAATCCTGACGGCTCTCAATACTAATGGGCCTCAGTCCTAATAGTTTAAGGTTGGGACCCATTAAGGCTGGCTTCTATTTACCTTACAAGCACTGTGTTCTACCGTGTCATCCCGTGTGTGTGTGATTTCCCGTGTCAGGTGGTATAATACACAGGTGAGTGGCTGCCAGGTAGGGTGGGTGAGGGTGGGCACCTTGATGCAGGGGAAGGTGAGTTCCTGATGCTGATTCACACCAGTGTCATGATGAGGTAATCTTATCACCTTATTAGTGTACGATGAGTGGGTGGGCGTGGTGTGGAGGGGTGGGGGCGCGTAAGGGGTGGACAGCAAGGGGCGTGGTGTATGGTGGTGGGAGGGTAAGGGGCGTGTAGGGGTAGCTAAGTGGGCGTGTTGAGTTGGGCAAGAGGGAGGCGTGGTGGGTTTAGGGGCGTGTATAGTAGGCGGGAAGTGGCGTGGCACTGTGATGGCGCGCGACACTAATCACTCTGACCTTACTGAACACAACCCATTATACAGCATAATTAGTGTTGCTTCCGTCAGCCTCAAACAGTCAAACACACTATTTACATTTTCTCTTCACATATATTTTATTTTATTCGTTTCAAGTGGGACTCGAATTTCAGCCTTGGAGTTGAAGAGGAATTTTTTTAGAAGTTGAAAAGAAATCGTGTTTAGTTGAAGACGAATGTGTTCTTATATAAAAGTGAAGGAATTAACCAGACGTGTTTGATTGTTTGGGCGTCACTATCTCTCACACTCGAGTCCAAGATGTCCCCCTTGAGGACGGTGTTCGTGTAGCGTCGTCAAACTCGCTCTTGGTTTTTATTCAGCAGGAAGAGCTACACCCGCCACCTGGTGTTGGCCGTGTTTGGTGACCATCTTATTAACAAGGCCGCTCTCTCGTGCCTTGTCCACACGTCACCCTCCACCTCCATATTGTACCGTTTTGTCCTTTATTAACGGTGGTGTTACTACAGGCAGCGTGGTGTGGGGGGAGGGCCGCTGCTTCAGATTGTTCAGTCTTTGACGTGTAACACAAAACGTGAGATGTTGTGGTCCTTCAGTACCTCACAACACACACACATCTCCTAGTTACCACATGCTGTTGTTATTAAAGCTCCACCAATGAGTAAGCGTCGCTGTCTCGTCCTTTGCTCCGCCGACCATTACAGTGTGTAGCTGTAGGACTCGCCGCCGTGTTTGTTTCATGTAGCGACACTAAACTCCCGGAAATTTGTAGGTGTTAAGCTGGAGCGTTTGAGCTGTTGTTGTGGTCACCTTGTTGATGTTTTGTAGGTCCGTGTTGGCTGAGGATTGTTGTTAGTGTTTCTTAAGGCATTAATAAACTAGTCATGAGGTTCTATAGGAATTATATCCTGCTGTTTTTTTGTTCTTGTTCTTCTTATTGTTGTTGTTGTTCTTCAGTTGCATAATTCGAGTTGTGATTATCAGTAGAAGTTTGACGGGCTGGATTCTCTTATTGTTTCTTTAATTCATAAACAAGAACCGTAAACACAAGAGCAAAACAAAGACATAACAAATGAACTAAAAACAAATATATTGAAGGTTTAAATTTCTGGGATAGATTTAATTAGATCTTGGGTATATTTTCTCGTTCTTGGAGGTCAGGCCAGGTCAGGTCAGGTCAGGTCATGTCATGTCATGTCATGTCATGTTAGGTGTACCGAATACGCTAGCAGAGGTGGTCAGATGCCTTGGGAATATTGCAGAGTAACTGAGGTCAGGTCAGGTGGCCTCAATACCTGCTTCAAGGTGTAATAGAGGTGAAAAATAATGGGTTTCTTGATTGGATCTGGTTAAGTCAGGTCAGGTAAAGTCAGATACAGAGGCTGGGTGTATGACTGTGGGTTGATGGGTGAATGGCTGTGGGTTGGTGGGTGTATGACTGTGGGTTGGTGGGTGTATGACTGTGGGTTGGTGGGTGTATGACTGTGGGTTGGTGGGTGTATGACTGTGGGTTCGTGGGTGTATGACTGTGGGTTGGTGGGTGTATGACAGTGGTGACAAGGATTATTTGAGCTTGACAAAATTTAGATAGATTGAAGCGTGGTTTAGTCTTGTTCAGTTTAGTTTAAATTGTGTTTAGGTTAGGTTGGGTCATGTCAGGTGCAGAGTTTGGCCAGGGTCAGGTGGGGTTAGGTACAGAGGCTGGCCAGAGTCAGGCATAGAGACTTTCCAGGGTAGGGTCAGGCACAGAGGCTGGCCAGGGTAGGATCAGGTAGGGAGGCTGGCCAGTGTAGGATCAGGTAGGGAGGCTGGCCAGGGTAGGGGCAGTCAGGGAGAGCCCGGGGGTGGCGGTAATGAGGGGAGGGGAGCCGGGGTCATATTGATCGTGAGGGCGAGGCAAGGCGCGCCGCCATCGCTGTCCCACGCCACCATCCCCCTGCCCACCACGCCCCCTTCTGCCCGCTCCCGACACCACGCCCCCTTCTGCCTATTACCACGCCACGCCTCCTCCTCTGTCTACTACTGCAACACCACGCCCCCTTCTGCCTACTACCACGCCACGCCTCCTGTCTACTACCACGCCACGCCGCCTCCTGTCTACTACAACACAACGCCTCCTCCTGCCTACTACAACACCACGCGCCTCCTCCTGCTCACCACCACGCCACGCCTCCTGCCAACCAACACCACGCTCCTCCTGCCATTACAACGCCACGCCTCCTGCCCACCACACACACCACACGCCTCCTCCTGCACCCACCACCACGCCACGCCTCCTCCTGCCTACCACCACGCCAGCCTCCTGCCCACACAACACCACGCCTCCTCCCACCTACCACCACGCCACGCCTCCTGCCCACTACCACGCCACACGCCCTCCTGCCTACTACCACGCCACGCCTCCTCCTGCTTACTACAACACCACGCCCCCTTCTGCCTACTACAACACTACGCCTCCTCCTGCCTACTACCACGCCACGCCTCCTCCTGTCTACTACAACACCACGCCTCCTCACCTACTACTTTCCTCTCAGACATCTTGCCCTCTAATGCCCACTCTCCTTTTGACACTCCCTCTCCCCTCCTTTTGTGACACAACCCTCCCCCTTCCAGAACACATCTCTCCCTCTTTCCCTCCCATGATAATCCCCCTCCCGTTTCCATGACACAATCCTCCCCTCCCTTTCTCCCTTACAGGATACAATCGCTCCCTTCCCCCTCTCCCCTCCCCTCTCTTTTCCCCCACCACAATCCATTTCAGCGTAATAAATTGGGGAAAATCCTACCAGCTTCAGTTCCTTCACGTTTTGATTCCCTAGACTCTGATTCTCAAAGGCCCTCCCGTGGAAATATCCTCCCCTCTTAAGTGAGGAATTTAGGATGCGTCTATTTGGTCCTCTACAGCATACTACAGAAGGATGTCGGTCAAAATGGCGTCGAAACTACACCGAGACTTTTTTTTAATGACTTGGATGTGTGTTTTATTTATTTATTTTCCTCCTAAGTTACGAGGGAAAAAAATTGATGGACGATTGTTTGAGGATTTTGGTGTTTTATGGTGGAATTTTTTTTTTGTTCATCAGTTGGTGGATATATAATTCAACCGGTCGAGTCATTACTAAAGACACAGTGCATCGTAACTCACCTTCACCTGTCCCCACGGTAGCCACTCATCACCCTCAGCCCGCTACACCTGAACGGCCAGCCATCCACTTACTGCCAATGTTCTCAAAGATTTGTACCCCGAAAAAATTTCCTCTCGATCGTCTGTTTATGGTAAGAACGACGGTGCCATCTTACTGTGAGAGTGCCACCTGTTGTCCTACAATCGCTGAGGTGAGGCACTATAATGCTGCCTCAAGCCTCCAGTTGGAAATTTGTCTTACGAGAGTTACTGAATCCAGCTCCATTGGCTTAAAATAACTTAAGATAGAATGAGTTTGTGATTAGTGTAGTGTGTGTAAAGTTCCATTAGGTTGACCTCGCTGATCTCCCGGGCCGTATTGGCAGTCTAATCTGAATTCAGGATTCGACCCCCACTAGTAGAGGGTCCAGGTGGGATATTTCAGGATGAGTTGTTGACATGTAGGATGGGGGGGCCCCCATCTTGTTTACCTTTTGCTGGGGGATTCTGACGGCCGGTGTCACGACATGGCCGCCTGAGCCTACCAACACTGTGTTACGTGGCCCTGGGTGTGTTGAGTATATGTGGAGGG
>NW_024739908.1:5000-7500 GCF_018991925.1 Homarus americanus | reverse complement strand
AGTCATCTAACATGGCAAGGTTTCTCCTCATACCCAGATTGGATTCAGAGACTACTACCAGGTCATCAGCAAATCCGGTTACTGCAACGTTGGTGTGTTCGTCGAAGCGGTAACCAGTCGCTTGGCCTAGTGATGCCAGGTATTCGTCCACCACGGAACAAAAGAGGAAGGACGAGAGTGGACAACCCTGTTTAACTCCTCTAGTGATGGAGATAGTCTCTGATTCTTCCCCGTTGACACAGATCTGGGTCTCCAAGCCGTCATACAAGTCCTGCACAACGCCTAGAATATGCTGTGGTGTATCTAGCCTGCGGAGAGCTTTATTGAGAGAAGAGTGCGAGATGGTGTCGAAGGCCTTTGCAACGTCTATGAAAGCAATATAGACGTTCCTCTTCTCTCTACGGGCGTGTCTGATGATCCCTTCTATGAGTGCGAGGTTTTCCCCGCACCCGTCGACTTCCCGAAAAGCCTTTTGGCTAATGCTGGTGTCCGCATTCTTGCTCAACCTGTGTGCCAGGATCTTGCAATATACCCTAAGGAAGTGTGACCCGATGGTGATGGGTCGCCAGTTGGATGGATTTCCTAGGGGCGACTTCTTGGGGAGCATAGTTGTTCTGCTCATTTTGGTCCATGGGGGAACCCTTGCCAGGTATAGCCACACATTAAAGACCCTGCCCAGAACTCCTGATCCCAGTCTTTGTAGGGCTTTGGAGTCTAACTCTGGGTTCTCAGGGCCTGCTGCCGTCTCAGGTCCTCGTAGTGCTGCCAGAATGTCCTCCTTGGAGATTGGCAGGAGAGTGTTTAGCATGTTATCATTGTTTTTTCTGGTGTATGGCAAGTTGTCAGGGGGAGATGGTGCGGAGAACCTGGGTCTATATTCGCTGTCAAATTCAGCGACCGTAGGTGTCTCCCCCTCGAATTCCACAGCATCAATGATCTTTTTAGCAAGCTCTTTGGGGTTTCGTTGGTAGGCCCTTTGTGTACGTGCATACTCCCTCTTCTTCCGCACTTTCCTAGGAAGATGTTGTTCCCGAGGTTGATTATTGGTGGTGGTACTCCTCCGAGGTTGTCTCCTTCCGGTGAAGAGCCTCGGTCTGTGCTGCCTGAGTGCTGTCTCTAAACCGTCCAGTACTGCACCATAGTCCCCCTCCGTTAGGTCTTCGGGAGCGGGGATGTAGTGCAACACCTGGTTAAGGTCAGAGATTAGCGTGTTAGCCTCCTCCTCCTCCTCCTCACTGAGCGTCCTGAGATACTCCCACAACCTCCTCCTAGCCTCGAGCTCATGGTCCAGTTCTTCTTCTTCAGATTCGCTGGAGGAGTCGTCTGGATCTGATGGGTTGGGGTCGTTCCCTCCTTGGGGGAGGTTTTGGGGGTTCGGGGCATCGTCGTCACCTAGGTCAGGGTGCGGATGTAGCCTCTGTTGGTTGATGTTCGCAAGGCTTTCTTGTACAGCTGTTTTGTACTTCGAGATTCTTCTCATTGCTTTGAGCCTTTCTAGGCCAATTGAACCTCCAGGAAGACTTTCCAGCAAGAGCTGGTTGATAAAGGTTGTCTTCCTGCCGGACAGGAGGATCCGTACTTCTTCCTCGGCAATTAATGCAACCTCTTGAGGCGAGTATGGTACCCTTTTAGCTGGTTTGAGTGCCTTGTTATACATTTCCTTGTGCGTTAGTCGAGTGTGCTGGGTGAGGCCCCTCGCACTTAAAAATGTTCTCCCACAAACATCACACTGATGCATCTTAGGGTCGGCACGAGGTGGTGTCTTGCTGCGATCTTTGGATGGTAGGGTGCAGCTTAGTGTCTCGTCGAAACTGTCGGGACAGCTATTCCTACAACATTCAAGGAAATGTTTTTCACACCTTTCTGGCTTGCTGACTGCCATTTTGCAATTGCCACATCTGATGGTCACTACCCGATGGTGTTTGGCCCGAGCATGCCTGATGTACTTGAGGATGTTGTGGTACACCTCGGTGCAATGGGCACAATTGATTGTAACTAAAGCGCAGCATCCATAATATTCAATCTCATTCGCCGCTCTGCTAACAGACGCGTCCAGTTGACTTCTACTGGTCTGATTGGGGTGATCCATGGCTTCTATCTGAACAGAAGCCGTGGTGTCTGAAGGACTTAATGGGCCTGGGGGCTTGCCAGGTTTCCCATCCTTCACCAGAGATACTCCCCTAGAGAGAGCCCCGTCTGACTGGGGCGTACTCTCTCCGAGATACTGCCGTTCCCAGGACGGTGGGGGGTCACGTGGTGCCCCTGCAACCACGGACCCCGCCCTCCTAGTGTGGGGACCTCGCCCGCCGGCGCAGTCCCCACCCTCCTTCTCCTCCGGACTCACACTCTGTTTTGATAGCACACGCTTTTGCCGAACAGCTAAGCTGAACGCCCGACTCTCGCCTGCCTTGGAAGCTGAAGGCTCCACTGACGGTGGGCACGGGTCGATAGTTGCGTTGAATATCAGCTTAACTTTAAAACACAATAACCGCTTATCCGA
>NW_024739908.1:0-2500 GCF_018991925.1 Homarus americanus | reverse complement strand
GCAACGGGTCGCGGTGACCTACTACCAGGCGAAATACGCCCGCCGACGCCAGCGTGAGTGGGGGCGCGCCCAAACATTTTTGGGTCGCTCAATTACAACACCCCACCCAGCCGACAGCCGATGAGCTGAATCCCCTCAGTTCGACCTTCGAGTTTCCACCCGTTTGGCTCTTAACGGTTTCACGTACTCTTGAACTCTCTTCAAAGTTCTTTTCAACTTTCCCTCACGGTACTTGTTCGCTATCGGTCTCGTGGTCATATTTAGCCTTAGATGGAGTTTACCACCTGCTTTGGGCTGCACTTTCAAGCAACCCGACTCTACAGAGAGGCCCTTTCCGACCGTCCCATCTGTACCCTCACGGGCGCCGCCATACGGGCCTGTCACCCTCCATGGGCAGTGGCCGCTTTCAAGCTTGACTTAGACGGTATGGGACGGCGTGCTGGACCCTCTGAAACGCAACACCCCTCGTGCCCGAAGACATCGAGGTTATGCGCTGGGCTTTTCCCGGTTCAGTCGCCCTTACTAAGGGAATCCCTGTTGGTTTCTTTTCCTCCGCTTATTAATATGCTTAAATTTGGCGGGTAGCTCTCTCCTACTACGAGGTCGATCGTGGTCTCATCATCCTTAGGGGGAACAAGTTCCCCAACCACGAAGCGGAAGACGCTCTGCCACCGACTTTCTTCACCACCGACATTACCAGGCAGGAAGGTTTGAGGGGCTTGTCGCGGGGGTACCAGCGGCCATGGCGCCGGCACTCCCACCCCTGACTCCGTTCCTTCTCATTGAGTGGTAAATAGCCAATAGGAAAAGTGTTCCAGCAGAACATCTCTCGCAGAGTCATATACACACACAGTTTTAATGCATATACGCTCGTGTTCCGCCCTTACTCGGCCGCACCTTTGCCGCTTAAACTTTGACCTCTTTCCCCGTTCCCGCATGCCACAGCAGTGGCACTTGTTTATCCGGAGAAAGAGAGCGAGAGTCGCAGTATTAATTGGCGTGAGCGGCCTTTCCGGCTGCAGAACTAGTGCTCTATCCCGGCGAGCGCCGTTATGAGGCGCAACACCGTCTTTAACGCGTTTAGAGAGAACTCCCCCTGCCTCCCTCCCAGTCATGAGATAGACGTGGACTCGTGGCGAACTCTCAAAGAGAACGCCCACACCGCGTCTGACCGTGGGAGAGGGTGGAGGAGCGCGTGAGGAAGAGCACGGCGTCACCCAAGCATTCTCATCTCTCTGCCTGCACCACTACATGGTAGACTGCGGGCCCAGGCGCACTCATCAATTTAGGTTCCACTGCAATGCATGCCAAGCACTCTTTTCGAGGTGATAGACGAAATTCCGGCGGGGCTTACTTAAAAGATATCCGACCCGGTTTCGTTTCCTCTTCGTGGGATGGAGTGCCTCTTAGAACATGTGCAGCATCAGCCATGAGCGGCCGACGGCCATTCGTGTCTCTGTGGACAGCAGGCAAAAGAGCGCCGCCTCCAGTTATTTGCGAGGGCGACAACTGTCGCTTTGTTGTGGTTGAATGTGGGTGCGCCAAGTCCATGGACTTGCTAGTGATAGGCTTGCTTGTTTTTAAGGGCACGCCTCGCGCAAGGCGCGGGCGATTAAACCCCAAGGCGGAAGCTCGGTTCGGGTTACCCTCGTGTCGGGGAGACAGTCAGCAGGCACCGAACTCGCAGCAACCGATGGATGTATATTTCCGGCCCTCGTAGAGGAGTGGCGGCGACAAGCTCATATGGCTGCCGCCGCCGCAATATGCGTTCAACTTGTCGATGTATCTGGTATTCTTGCGATTCACATACCGACACGCAGTTTGCTGCGGTCTTCATCGACCCACGAGCCGAGTGATCCCCCGTTAAGAGTTGTGTATTTGCCATTTGGTCTTTTTGCGACTAACCATCACAGGTCGAGTCTCAATGAAAGGGTTTGACAGACATAGCCCAAGTTTGTGGTTTGGGTTTGGCCGGACGGCTTGTTGTTGTTTTTTGACACTTGAATTTCACTCTTTTTGGGTCAAGAGGCTTATTCACCGGTAGTAAGGAACGGACGGGCAGCCGTCCAAAGCCCCGTCCGTCCTCCTCCTCCGGTCTTCGCGCTCTCGCCCGAGTGTGGTCCACCTACAGCGTGGTGGTACCTATTTTTGGTGCGGGGGCCGGGATTGTCCTCTTTCGCTGCTGGAGTTGCCAGAGCAGAGCCCGAGACCGCCCAAATCAGGAGAGTAGTAGTAGTAGTTTTAAGAGCGCCCCGTTCTCTTTCTCTCTGTTAATGATCCTTCCGCAGGTTCACTTACGGAAACCTTGTTACGACTTTTACTTCCTCTAAATGATCAAGTTTGGACATCTTTCCGTCAGCTCGAGGCGACGACCCCAGAAAACCCTCGCGGGCAACGGGGCCGACAATCCAAGAGCGCCAGTCCGAAGGCCTCACCAAATCATTCAATCGGTAGTAGCGACGGGCGGTGTGTACAAAGGGCAGGGACGTAGTCAGCGCAA
>NW_024739907.1:0-11576 GCF_018991925.1 Homarus americanus | reverse complement strand
TTTTAACATGGGGAGAGTTCCCATCCTGGCTGCATATGTCATTTGGGGGGTGTTTTGTGAGTTGAGGTCTGTCAATAGGTTAGGGTTGTCATGGAACTGAGGGATGACTTTTCTACATATGAGGGTGCATTTTGCGCGGTATTCGGGTGAACTGAGGACCGTTAGGCCATTGTCCCTCAGTCTGTTGTTCATTGCTGGGGAGTGGAATAGGTCGGCATCTTCATCAGTTTGTACAAATATTTTGATAATGTCGTCATTGGTGAAGGAACGGATCTGAAATATACAGGTCAGCTGGAAAATAAGTGAGGCGAGGTCCATGCACGGTTGGATGGTACGGTCCGCTTTAATTTTAATTGAAGGCATGTTAACTGTTTGAATTGGAGATTTATGGAGATCTCCCCTAACAGTCCCTAATTTCCTGCGCCCCTCACGTAGGGGAGGCCCTGCACTATCACAGGGGTCCCCAGGCGAATCGGCAGGCTGTGCTGACCCTCCACCCTTCACACAAACACGCAATAGCGAGGTGTGGGGACAGAGGGCGTTTCCAGACGAATACTCCCCTGTATGTCAGCTGACAGGGGAATAGGTCCTTTCACGGCACGGAAGAGAAGGATTAGAGTAGAAGAAAAAGGTCTGAAAACTCACTGCCGACTCTCTCTTCACACCAAGCCCCTCAGCAGCATTCGGGGTTCCTAAGGGAGGTCCGATGCTGTAGGAGAGGCTCAATGTGTTGATCGAATCAACAGAATTGCCGGGGTAGGGAAAAAAAATGGCGGTTAGGAGCTTTGGGTTTTCCAGGGCATGTGGGAAGGGGTGGATAGGTCCACGATTCGGCCAATCAGCTGTGACTGTTCCTTTCTCCGGTTTCCATCTTCGCTCTAGACTCTGGCCGTTCCTGATTGGTGACTGTTCTCGACTGCGACTGGCGACTCACCGATGATGAGAAATTACAGAAGAAGAACAGAAAAATGCTAGTGACAGGGGGGAAGGAGGTTCAGAGGAAGGATAAAGGGAGGATAGAAGTGAATTTTAGAAGGAGAGAACAGGTGCAGTGGCTAAACACCGCTTGCGTGAGGGGGTAGGCAAAATGCCCTGAGGGTGCAACAATCACAATCAGGACGAGGCAGGGGGAGGGCGGGAGCAGGTCCGGGCAAGCAAAGGGCCAACGCGGGTGCTCTGGTTGTCGTCTTAGCTTAGGCAGTGTTGGCAAAGCGGAGGAAGAACCGCCCCGCCACGGCGGCGGCGCAAGCCGAGAAGCGCAGGTGGACGGACGCACAGGCCACACACGAACAAAGTAAACAGAGAAGGTGAAAATATGGAAATTTAGCTAGTCGTAGGGTTGTTTGGAGAAAGATGAAGGTAAAGTCTTTGAGCTATGTCAAAGAGGAACAGAGCGAGTTGGAGGAAGGGTTTTGAATCTTTGAGCTTGAAATGTCAAAGTATTCATAGTAAGGAAGGATGAGCGTATCGTAGGAGAGTTTTTAGTAATAGCAGCAGACAGATTTGCGCTTTTTTGTCAAATTATGAACGGAGACGAGAATGAGATATAGGTTGAGTGGTTTCAGTCTTGAGTTAGGTCGATTTTATTGAGAATTGGATGTCACAGACGTTGGGTATGTTTGATTAGGTTCTGAGAGTTGTGGGTCTTTTAGCTATGTCAGAGAGAAATGGAGAGAGTTGGAGGAAGAGTTTTGAATCTTTGAGCTTGAAATGTCAAAGTATTCGTAGTAAGGAAGGATGAGTGTATCGTAGGAGAGTTATCTAGTAATAGCAGGAGACAGATTTGAGCTATGTCAAATTGTGAACAGAGATGAGAGTGAGATATAGGTTGTATGGTTTCAGTCTTGAGTTAGGTCGATTTAGTTGACAGTGTGGCTGGTATAGAGGCGGCAAGTGTTTGATTTGGGTTTCTTGGAGACAGGGTGTTATGAGGCTTTATCTGGCGGGGGGTGGGGGAGTTTGTGCTTGGGGATTGGCGTGGGTGGAGGTTGTGATGTTGAGTTGAGGTGAATTTACTTTTTGCTTCGGGGGTTGTTGTGTGAGTGTGTATGTGTTTGCGTGGAAATGTAGAAAGGGGAGAGGGGGAGGGTTAGGATAATTGTTATAAGGTCAAGTATGGTTCGGTTGTAGGGAGGAGGGGGGGAGGAGAGGAGAGGAGAGGGGAGGCGAGAGGAGGAGAGGGGGGCTTTGGAGGTACTGGGTTAATTTATAGTATGGTAGGATTTCTTAGGAATGATATGATTTGTGTTGCTAATGAATAGTTGTATTGAGTCATATGTTATTTTTTTTTTAGGAGGGTCAAAAAGGCTTGTTAGAAAGGTCGGGTATATTAAGTTTTTGTTTTGGGAGGATTGTAGGTGTTGATTTTTAAGAGGGATTGTGAGTAAGGTTGGGTGGGTTAAGTTTTTCTTTTGGGAGGATTGTAGGTTTTGTTAGTGGTTGGCAGAGTTGGGTTAATTATTGCATTCTTTCTTTCCTTTGGCTTGTAAGGACTTCTGCAATTGCGTGGTAGGCTCTTGCAGGAATTGTGAGTTCCTGGTCCCATTCTTGAGGGAGAGGGTTTGTGTACAGGTACAATGCACCCCTCCCCGACCTTATTGGCTAAGGGAGGCGTTCATGTCATCTGTATGTTGGTACCATTCTTTGTTAGGTACACCTCTCCGACCTTATTGGCTATGGAAAACGTACATGTCATCCGAGCAGTATGGGATGGTAAGTTAGGGTATTTGTTTGGGAGGAGTGATAGGGTGGTTATTAATGCAGAATGGTTATTTTTATTTTGTGTGATTGCTAGTAACGGCTGGGTGGCGTTAGGTTTTTATTTTGGAGTGATAGGGTGTGGTTAGTTAATGGTAGAATGGTTATTTCTTATTTTGTGTGGGATTGCTAGTAACGGCTGGGTATGTTAGGTTTTTATTTTTGGGGGGATTGTTAGGGTCTTTTCTTTCTTTTTTAGGGGGGGAAGAGTTAGTGCAGGTTGAGTGGGTTAGATTTTTTTTTTTTGTCGGAGTGGTCTTGAGTTTGAGTTGGGGGCGTGGGGGGGTTTGAGGGGGGGGGGAGGAGAATCGTTGGGTGAGGGTTAAGGAGAGGTTAGGTTTAATTTGGGGGGAAATTTTTTTGGGTGTGGTTATAGGGAAGTTATTAATATAAGGGAGGTGGGAGGGGAGTGTTTGGTCTGTTTAGTATGGAGGGATTTCTGTCTCTGAATCTGCGTGGGAGTATGATGTTGTCGAAATAATCTTGCCATTGAGGGTAAGTAGTGAGGAGTGATTCTATTTGTTTGTCACCTAGTTGTCTCCAGTAGATGTTAAGTGGGGAGAGGGAGCTGAGTTCATGTAGATGACTATTTCGGGTGAAGGATGACCAGTGTGTGTTATGGATGAATCTTAGTGCTTTGTTTTGTATGACTTGAAGTTTCTTGGCGCTTGATGGTGGTGCTAGCTGGAGTGTGTTAGGTGCATAAGTCAATAGTGGGCGTATGAGGGCTTTGAATAGGTGTGTTTTGGTTTTGATTGATGCGGTTCTGAATCTGTATATATTCCCGAGTGTTTTCTTTGCGATCAAAGCCTTCATATTGGTGTGTAGTGTCATGGTGAGGGTGTTGTTGAATGTGACTCCTAGGATTGTGTTTGTTCGTTTGATAGTTATAGGTGAAGGGTAGGCGATGTAGGGGTTTAGGTAAATGTGACGTGGTTGTCGTCTTTTGGTGCCGAAGTAGGTGATTTGTGCTTTGTTCGGGTTGGTTTGTATTCGCCATCGGAGTTCCCATTGTGTAACTTGTTCGAGTTCCCTGTTAGCTTTGTCTGTAAGGTGATCAAGAGTTCTGTGTCTGACTAGTTGGGTTACATCGTCGGCGTACTGTATTGTCAGAGAGTCGATGTGTAAGGGGTCGGGTAAGTCGTTTGTGTAAAGAATGTATAGTGTTGGGGACAGGACTGATCCTTGTGGGACTCCTGCATGCAGTGTGAAGTGGTCAGAGTAGGCAGGTGTGACTTTTATCCTCATTTTTCTGTCTGTTAGGAAGTTACATAGTAATTGTTGTGATTTTTGAGGGAGGTTAAAATTGGTGCATATCTTGTACTTTAATCCATCGTGCCAAACTGTGTCGAAGGCTTTTTGTACGTCTTTTGTAATGAGTGCTATCTTGTATGCATCTTTGTTCATGTGGAGGTAGTTTGTGATTATATTGAGTGCGTCTTGAGTTGAGTGGTGTGCTCTGAAGCCGAACTGCTTGTAGGACAGTAGTTGTTCATCTTCAAGGTGGTATCTGAGGCGGGTGTTGTATAGTCTTTCAAAAGTTTTGCCTAAGACTTCTAGTATGCTGATCGGTCTGTAGTTTTGAGGATCTGTTGGGTTTTTGTTTGGTTTAGGTATCATGACGGCTGTGGCTGTCTTAAAGAGCTTTGGGAAGTATCCTGTAGCCAGTTGGGTGTTGTAGAGGTATGTAATGGCTGTGATTGTTTCTCGGGGCAGGTGCTTCAGGATTGCTTGACCAATATTGCTGTCACCTGGTGTTTTCTTTTTGGTTTTGTCCAGTGCTTGTGCGACTTCTGTTGGGGTGAAAGGAGCAGTGAGGGTGTGGTCCTGTGTGAGAGTGGAGGTATCTATTGTGTTGTCAGGAGTTGTTCTGTCGTGAAGTGTTTGCATGTGTGTGGTGATGTTGTTTATGTGGTTTAAGATGTACCTTTGTTGTGTGGGGGGGTGTGGGTGGAAAATGTGTTCCCAGTGTTGTTTTAGTGTTTGTGCTACGTCGGCTGGCTCATTGATTTTCCTACCATTTACTAGCAGGTGATCAAAGGGGAGTTTCGCAGTTCCTTTCAGCTTGGCGATCCTTTGCCAAAATTCTCGGGGGTTATGTGTTCTGTGTTCTTGGGCAGCCTCTACGAGTTTTGCCCAGTGAACCTCATGATCTTGACGGAGGCTATGGATGATGTGTGTTCTTAGTGTGGAGATGTCTGTGGAAACTGGTGCTAGGTTAAGTTTGTTTAGTTCGAATCGTGTCCTGTAGCAGTGAAGTAGGCGTTGAGTTCTTATGGAGGGTGTGAAGGAGTATTTTTTCTTGAACCGGTGTTTAGGAATGTGGGTATCTGCTATGGCGGTGATAGTGTTGAAAAGGTGTGTCCAGGTTTCCTCAATCATCCTAGTGGGTTGGTGTTCGAGGTTGAGAGTGTATTGTTGTTCAGAGAGTGTTTTCTTGAAGGCATCCCAATCTGCGTGTTGATACTGGTATTGAGGTGAGGTTGCTGGGAGGAGGATGGGATTGTTGGAGAGGTGAAGAGTGATGGGAATGTGGTCTGAGCCTGATAGGGGGCCGGGAGTGATGTAGTGTTGGAATTGGAGGGCAGGGGTGTTGGTGATGACGATGTCTGGAGTGCCTTTGCCGTGAGCAGCGTAGAATGTGGGGAAGAAAGGGCCAATGTGGTGAAGGTTTTTGTGAGTGACCAAAGCGTGTAGTTGTTGGCCATGGGGGTCGATGCGGTTGTGTTGGAATGCGGTGTGGTGTGCATTGAGGTCGGCCATTAGTATTACAGGTAGGTGTGAGTTGTTAAAGATGGAGTTTAGGTCTGTGAATGGGATACGCGAGTTAGGTCTTGAGTATGTTGTGCAGATGATAATCTGTCCGTGTTGAGTGTAGATCTTGGCGGCCATGAAGTGTTTGAAGGCAAAGTTGGTGATGAATTCGTGTTTCATGGAGGATCTGATGAGGATTGCAACGCCCTCGAATAGTTCGTGGGGTGATTGTCTGCTTGTGTAGCCGAAGTGCTTGATTTTGGTGTCTGTGCATATTGAGTTGAGGAGGAGGATGTCTGGGTTGTGTTCTTGTATGAGGAGAGAGATGGCATGTCTGTTTGAGTGATATGCTCTACAGTTGTATTGCATAATGGTGATCATGTTGTATAATTTGTTACTTATATGAGATTGAAATTCTGGGGTGCAGGGATGAGGTCTAACTTGTCGAGTGACTGTGAGCGAGGTCTGAGTGAGGTGTATGTAGGTGAGGGATGGGCGGTTACGTGACTGTGTGTGTCGGGGAGTCGGGAAGAGGAGTGGAGTGTGCTAGGTTCGTGTCGGGGTTGTTTCCTGTTTTCTTTGGGGTAGTGCCGAATAGATTTACTTTAATTATAGATTTAGTTGGATGTGTGTATTTTATAATTCTTTTGCAGTCAGGTGTATAGGAAGAAAGGGGGGAGGTGTTTTTCCTCTTAGGCCTAGTGGTCTTGACCACCATTTCAGTGGGGGGATGGGCAGCCATTTTATTCTTGGGAGTCTGAGGTGTTAGGGGAAGATTGGGTTTGGTTCGGATTTTGGAGGTTCGGGAGTTCATCGTAGTCGTGTGGGAAAAGTCAGGTGTAGGCAAGGTCAAGGTGGAGGGGTCGGGAGGTTTTCGACTGATTACTCCGGGGGGTGAGGTAACAGTAGGTTGGTGAGATAAGTCAGGTGTGGGCATGGCAGAAGTGGAGGGGCGGAGGGAGATTGCAGTGGCTTCTCTGGGGGGAGGGGGTGGCATGCTGGTCCGGTCGGGGATGGGGGCAGTGGGGAAGATGAGGTCGGGACCGGTTCTGAAGGAATCAGGAATGTGTATGGTAGGGAGGCCGTTCTCCCTCAAACCATCAATTGCCAGTTTCAGAAAAAGAGACCTGTTTCCGTTGCTTAGGGTATGTGCCAGAAGTATGATGGTGGTGATTTTTGCATCCATGTCGGAGGAGGGTGGGGGGGCGGTCACGTTGTTGGTCCAGCAAGTGCGGGTGGGGAGGGCCGAGGCAGTAGGGAGTGAGTGGTGGGGAGGTGGAGGTGGTGCTGTAGGAGGTGATCGGCGGGGAGGGAGTGGTGTTGTGCTATTGTCGAGTCTAATTTTGCACTTGTTGCTGATAGCAGCGTGAGGGCCTTTACAGTTGCAGCATTTTGTTACCGTGGCAGTGCAGTTTCGGTATGAGTGGCCTTGATTGGCACACTTTGAGCAAGTTATTGTATTACTGCAACGGTTGGTGTTGTGCCCGAATTGATAGCAATTGAAACATTGGTGTACCTGTATGTAGTGTTGAAATTCAATGTCTCTTGAGGGGATGATATTGCTGCCGATTTTAATTCCGTATGATTTTAATTTGATGGCGTCAGTTTGAGTAGCCGTAGTGATTTTTAACATGGGGAGAGTTCCCATCCGGGCTGCATCTGTCATTTGGGGGGTGTTTTGTGAGTTGAGTTCTGTCAATAGGTTAGGGTTGTCAAGGATTTGAGGAATGACTTTTCTACATATGAGGGTGCATTTTGCGCGGTATTCGGGTGAACTGAGGACCGTTAGGCCATTGTCCCTCAGTCTGTTGTTCATTGCTGGGGAGTGGAATAGGTCAGCATCTTCATCAGTTTGTACAAATATTTTGATAATGTCGTCATTGGTGAAGGAACGGATCTGAAATATACATGTCAGCTGGAAAATAAGTGAGGCGAGGTCGGTGCACGGTTGGATGGTACGGTCCACTTTGATTTTAATTGAAGGCATGTTAACTGTTTGAATTGGAGATTTATGGAGATCTCCCCTAACAGTCCCTAATTTCCTGCGCCCCTCACGTAGGGGAGGCCCTGCACTATCACAGGGGTCCCCAGGCGAATCGGCAGGCTGTGCTGTCCCTCCACCCTTCACACAAACACGCACTAGCGAGGTGTGGGGACAGAGGGCGTTTCCAGACGAATACTCCCCTGTACGTCAGCTGACAGGGGAATAGGTCCTTTCACGGCACGGAAGAGAAGGATTAGAGTAGAAGAAAAAGGTCTGAAAACTCACTGCCGACTCTCTCTTCACACCAAGCCCCTCAGCAGCATTCGGGGTTCCTAAGGGAGGTCCGATACTGTAGGAGAGGCTCAATGTGTTGATTGAATCAACAGAATTGTCAGTAGGAAAATGGCGGTTAGGAGCTTGGGTTTTCCAGGGTACGTGGGAAGGTGGGATAGGTCCAATGACTAGCCAATCAGCTGTGACTGTTCCTTCTCCGGCTTCCACTTCGCTCTGACTTCTACTGCTCCTGATTGCGACTGCTCCCGACTGCGACTGGCGACTCACTGATGCGATCATGATGATGTAATCGCGAAGAAAGAAAGAAAAATGCTAGTGACAGGGGGGAAGGAGGTTCAGAGGAAGAATAAAGGGAGGATGGAAGTGAATTTTAGAAGGAGAGAACAGGTGCAGTGGCTAAACACCGCTTGCGTGAGGGGGTAGGCAAAATGCCCTGAGGGTGCAACAACAACAACAATCAGGACGAGGCAGAGGGAGGGCGGGAGCAGGTCCGAGCAAGCAAAGGGCCAACGCGGGTGTTCTGATTGTCGTCTTAGCTCGGGCAGTGTTGGCAGAGCGTAGGAAGAACCGCCCCGCCACGGCGGCGGCGCAAGCCGAGAAACGCAGGTGGACGGACGCACAGGCACACACGATCAAAGTAAACAGAGAAGGTGAAAATATAGAAATTTTGCTAGTCGTAGGGTTGTTTGGATAAAGATGAAGGTAAAGTCTTTGAGCTATGTCAAAGAGGAACGGAGCGAGTTGGAGGAAGGGTTTTTGAATCTTTGAGCTTGAAATGTCAAAGTATTCATAGTAAGGAAGGATGAGCGTATCGTAGGAGAGTTTTTAGTAATAGCAGCAGACAGATTTGAGCTTTTTTGTCAAATTATGAACGGAGACGAGAATGAGATATAGGCTGAATGGTTTCAGTCTTGAGTTAGGTCGATTTTATTGAGAATTGGATGTCACAGACGTTGGGTATGTTTTAATTTGTTTCTGAGAGTTGTGGGTCTTTCAGCTATGTCAGAGAGAAATGGAGAGAGTTGGAGGAAGAGTTTTGAATCTTTGAGCTTGAAATGTCAAAGTATTCGTAGTAAGGAAGGATGAGTGTATCGTAGGAGAGTTATTTAGTAATAGCAGGGGACAGATTTGAGCTTTGTCAAATTGTGAACGGAGATGAGAGTGAGATATAGGTTGTTTGGTTTCAGTCTTGAGTTAGGTCGATAATGTTGACATTGGCTGGTATAGAGGTTGGGTATGTTTGATTTGGTTTTGGAGAGTTGTGGTGTTATGAGAGGCTTTGTCTGGCGGGGGTGGGGGAGTTTGTGTTTGGGGATTGGCGGGGGTGGAGGTTGTATGTTGAGTTGAGGTGAATTACTTTTTTGCTTCGGGGGGGTTGTTGTGTGAGTGTGTATGCGTTTGCGTGGAAATGTAGTAAGGGGAGAGGGGGAGAAATTACAGCTACGCCGAGAGACTAGGTCTATGCAGTGGACGTAGGGGTACGATCGCCGACCTAGTCTCGATCTTCAACCTCCAGCTCAGGATCAGAGCGTTTCACACCTTACGCTTAAGCCGCTGTGATTGGCCCTCTCGCTACGCTCACCCCAAATCCTGATCCTCGTAAATTGTATAAATACGGCCATGCCTGGCTGGAACCAGACCCAAGAAAAGAAAACTCAAGAAAAGACACCCGCCACACAGAATCAAGAACACCACGAGGCCCGTGGAGCTGAAGCCCACGTGGTCAACCTCACCGTCTCCGACTTCTTCCACACTTATGAGGACATAAGACACGAGGAAGACGAACAACAAGACCCAAACACGAATGAATGGGCACTTCAAGAGAGCAAGAAGAGGAGGAGAGTTAGAAGAAAATCTACATCAAGCTAAGAAGAATACCAAGAGAGAAGACCAAGACATTTCCTCCACACAAGAAAACAATACAAACAATCTAGCCGACCAAGCACTGAGAATCCATGGCCCAACCCAACACGCACCTGACGCTTGACCTGACGCGAGCCTGACTCTGTCCTGTCGCCTCCTGGCCGCGTCCGGGCGAGTTGCTGCTGCCTCCAACTTATACTCCCTCACGCAAGCGGTGTTTAGCCACTGCACCTATTCTCTCCTCCTAAAATTCACTTCAATCCTCCCTTTATTCTTCCCCTGAACCTCCTTCCCCCCTGTCACTAGCATTTCATGTCATGTCATGGAACCAGGGAGACCATTCTACTCTGACCTGCAGGACCAGCAAGATCTCTCTCCAGCACCTCACCACCCAGCTTCCTCAGAGAGCTCCTCCCCCTACAGGAACTCTGAGCAAGCTACACCTCACCTAGTAACTCCTTAGCACTACTCTGTACAACAATATATATACAGAAAACGCATCGTGAGTTTCTATTCTACCTCATTCCTGAGTGTGAGATATCTACATGTACGTACGTTGTGTGGCCATACAAAGAGATAATAGACAACGAAAGATAATTGACTACTGGCCACAGTACAGTACGCTACAATACTACAAAGCTTTTTAACAGACTAACAGTGTAAAAAGGTAAGATTGGTTTGGAGTGAACACACTGGTTGATTACGAATTGTTGATAATTTTTTTAATGGTTAAGAATGGAGTGTTCTTACAGTGATTAGTGCGTGCTCGCATGGACTGGATGCAGTTGTGGTGTCGACCAGCAATTGGCGGACGAGGGATCTTAGGTGGAAGTAGGAGCCGGTATCGAGGATGGTGCATGTGTATGAGCATATAATAATAATTAATAATAATAATTAACGGTTTATTTACAAAGATCAACAGCCCGAAGGCTGCAAATATACAATTGACAAAAATGTCTTATTACATACAAAGACATGGGGTAGGTGGGAAATTTAACAAAAGCTTTCATTACCGAAAGAAGAAGGAACATGAATTGAGCATACAAATTATTATAGTTACAGTTCATGGCCCGGGCCTGGGTTGATCATTGAGTCACCAGGTGGCGTGGTGTTCAAGTGGTGCAGTAACTCGTCCTCGGGTGTTGATATGAAAGACCTCACATGGTCACGGGGACACCGGGTGGTGTGGTGTTCACTTGGTGTGTACAGGCCTGGACTTTGGGATATAAATCCCTTGCCAGCCGAATTAGGATCTTATAAAAGGAAAGTCAAGAACCATGGGTTTCCAAGGGGTAACAAACAACCGTTAGAGATTGACATCTCTTTACTACGATAATAATCACAATAATTGACACCACTCACACAAATATCAAATAAACAATTACGGGAGTCAAGCAATTAATGGAGTCAAATTATTAAGGGAGTCAAACAAATAAGGGAGTCAACAATTACATGAGTCAAACAATTAAGGGAGTCAAACAAATCCGGGAGTCAAACAATGTACAGATATTTCCTACAGTGGCAGCCAAGTGGAGTGCTCCGTTAACGCTGTGGTGTGCTCTCAGGGGGAAGGTCCAGGGCAGCTTCCTCACTTGGCGCCGGCATTGGTGGGCGATGTCTTGCCACACAGGAGAGACGCCAGGGCACGGACGGTGGATAGGGCGTGGAGGAGGTGGCGATGACGTGGCAGCCGCGGTAGTAGCTGGAGTAGGTGTTCGGAGATTGACAGCCGAATAGTGAAGAACTGGGGAATGAGCCCACGAACCCCAGGAGCCTCAGATGAGCATACAACCAGAATTGTTATCGAACAGTGGGGGAAGTGCAGCTCTGGTGCTGGCTGGGTAGTGTCTGATGTTTGATGAAGCAGCAGCGACCTTCTCACCTCTGTCTACCCCCCCCCCCCCAAGTGGGGCCGCAAACAAGC
>NW_024739906.1:0-53532 GCF_018991925.1 Homarus americanus | reverse complement strand
CTAGAGACACCCCAGGCACCCCTGACAATCCCAGGCACACCCCAGACACTCACCACGCACCCTCTGACACTCCCCAGGCACACCCCAGACACTCCCCACGTACACCCCAGACACCCAGGCACACCCCAGACACTCCCACGCACATCCCAGACACCTCACGCACACCCAGACACCCCACACACACCCAGACACACCCCAGGCACACCTCAGACACCCCCAGGCACACCTCAGACACCCAGGCACACCTCTGACACTCCCAGGCACACCTCCGACACTCACAGGTACACCTCCGACACTCCCAGGCACACCTCTGACACTCCCAGGCACACCTCTGACACTCCCAGGCACACCTCTGACACTCCCAGGCACACCGCTGACACTCCCAGGCACACTGCTGACACTCCCAGGCACACCTCAGACACTCCCCAGCCACCCCAGACACTCCCCAGGCACACCCCTGACACTCCCCAGGCACACCTCAGACACTCCCCAGGCACACCTCTGACACTCCCAGGCACACCTCTGACACTCCCAGGCACACCCCTGACACTCCCAGGCACACCTCTGACAGTGCCAGGCACACCCTCAGACACTCCCCAGGCATACAACTGACACCCCAGGCACACCACTGACACTCCCAGGCACACCACTGACACTCCCAGGCACACCCTGACACCCTGAGCACCTCCTGACCCCAGGCACCTCTGACACTCAGGTGCACAACTCTGACACCCCAGGCACAACCCTGACACTCCCCGGCACACCTCAGACACCCCAGGCACACCCCAGACACCCCAGGCACACCCCTGACACTTCCAGGCACACCTCAGACACTCCCCAGGCACACCTCTGACACCCCAGGCACACCTCTGACACTCTCAGGCACACCCCTGACACTCCCAGGCACACCTCTGACAGTGCCAGGCACACCTCAGACACCCCAGGCATACAACTGACACCCCAGGCACAACCTGACACTCCCAGGTACAACTCTGACACTCCCAGGCACAACTCTGACACTCCCCAGGCACACCCCAGACACCCCAGGCACACCCCAGACACCCCAGGCACACCCCTGACACACCCCAGGCACCCAGACACTCCAGGCACACCCCTGACACTCCCCAGGCACACCTCTGACACCCCAGGTACACCTCAGACACTCCCAGGCACACCTCAGACACCTCAGGTGCACCTCAGACACTCCCCAGGCACCTGAGACACTCCCAGGCACCTCAGACACTGCACACCACTGACACTCCCAGGTACACCTCTGACACTCCCAGATACACCCCAGACACTGACAGGCACACCTCTGATACTCCCCAGGCACACCCCTCACGCTCCCAGGCACACCTCTGACACTCCCCAGGCACCACTGACACCCCAGGTACACCTCCGACACTCCCAGGCACACCAGACACCCTCAGGTGCACCCCACACTCCCCAGGTGCACCTCAGACACTCCCAGGTGCACCTCAGACACCCCAGGCACACCACTGACACTCCCAGGTACACCTCTGACACCCCAGGTACACCTCAGACACTGACAGGCACACTTCCGACACTCCCAGGTACACCTCAGACACCCCAGGTGCACCCCTGACACTCCCCAGGCACACCCCAGACACCACCAGGTACCCTCTGACACCCCAGGCACACCCCAGACACCCCCACGTACACCCCAGACACCCCAGGCACACCCCAGACACTCCCAGGCACACCCCAGACACCCCAGGCACACCCCAGACACCCCAGGCACACCCCAGACACCCCAGGCACACCTCTGACACTCCCCAGGCACACCTCCGACACCCCAGGCACACCTCCGACACCCCAGGCACACCTCTGACACCCCAGGCACACCCTGACACCCCAGGCACACCTCTGATAATCCCCAGGTACACTCTGACACCCAGGCACACCTCTGACACTCCCAGGCACACCCCAGACACCCCAGGCACACCTCAGACACTCCCAGGCACACCCCTGACACTCCCAGGCACACCCCAGACACTCCCAGGCACACCTCTGACACCCCAGGCACACCTCTGACACTCCCAGGCACACCCCTGACACTTGGTGCACACCTCTGACAATGCCAGGCACACCTCAGACACTCCCCAGGCATACAACTGACACTCCCAGGCACACCACTGACACTCCCCAGGCACACCACTGACACCCAGGCACACCTCTGACACCTCAGGTGCACCCTGACACTCCCAGGTGCACCTCTGACACTCCCAGGTACAACTCTGACACTCCCAGGTACAACTTGACATCCCCAGGTACACCTAGACCCCAGGCACACCCAGACACTCCCCAGGCACACCCCTGACACTCCCAGGCACACCCCAGACACTCCCAGGTGCCACCTCTACACCCCAGGCACACCACACTCCCCAGGTGCACACCCCTGACACTCCCAGGCACACCCCTGACAGTGCCAGGCACACCCCAGACACTCCCAGGCATACAACCGACACTCCCAGGCACAACTCTGACACTCCCAGGTACAACTCCTGACACTCCCAGGTACAACTCTGACACTCCCAGGTACACCCCAGACACTCCCCAGGCACACCTCAGACACTCCCAGGCACACCCCTGACACCCCAGGTACACCTCAGACACTCCCAGGCACACCCCTGACACCCCAGGCACACCTCTGACACCCCAGGCACACCCCTCAGACACCCCAGGCACACCCTGACACCCCAGGTACACCCCAGACACCCCAGGTGCACCCCAGACACCCCAGGCACTGCACACCCAGGCACACCACTGACACTCCCCACACCTCTGACACTCCCAGGACACACCCCAGACACTGACAGGTACACTCTGATACCCCAGGTACACCTCTCACGCTCCCAGGTACACCTCTGACACCCCAGGTACTCCACTGACACTCCCTGGCACCCTCTGACACCCAGGCACACCCCAGACACTCCCCAGGAAACCACAGACACTCCCAGGCACACCCCTGACACCCCAGGCACACCTCTGACACCCCAGGCACACCTCTGACACTCCCCTGGTACTCCCTCTGACACCCAGGTACACCCCAGACACTCCCCAGGTACACCCCAGACACTGCCCAGGCACACCCCAGACACCCCAGGCACACCCCAGACACCCCAGGCACACCTCCTGACACCCCAGGCACACCCCCTGACACCCCAGGCACACCTCTGACACTCCCAGGCACACCCTGACACCCCAGGCACACCCCTGACACTCCCAGGCACCCCAGACACCCCAGGCACACCTCAGACACTCCCCAGGCACACCCCAGACACCCCAGAGACACACCCCAGACACCCCAGGCACACCCCAGACACCCCAGGCACACCTCAGACACCCCAGGCACACCTGACAACCCCAGGACACCCCAGACACTCCCAGGCACACCCCAGACACCCCAGGCACCTCAGACACCCCAGGCACACCAGACACCCCAGCACCCCAGACACTCCCAGCAGCACCTCAGACACCCCAGGCACACCACTGACACTCCCAGGCACACCTCTGACAGTGCCAGGTACACCTCAGACACCCCGGTGGCATACAACTGACACTCCCAGGCACACCACTGACACTCCCAGGTACACCCTCTGACACTCCCCAGGTACACCTCTGACACCCCAGGCACCTCTGACACTCCCAGGCACAACCCACACCTAGTACAAATCTGACACTCCCAGGCACACCTCAGACACCCCAGGCACACCCCAGACACCCCAGGCACACCCCTGACACTCCCCAGGCACACCCTCAGACACTCCCAGGCACACCTCTGACACCCCAGGCACCTCTGACACCCCAGGTACACCTCTGACACTAGGTACACCTCCTGACAGCCAGTCACACCTCAGACACTCCCAGGCATACAACTGACACTCCCCAGGCACACCACTGACACCCCAGGCACACCCTGACACCCCAGGTGCACCTCTGACACCCCAGGTGCACCTCTGACACTCCCAGTACAACCTGACACCCCAGGCACAACTCTGACACCCCAGGCACACCTCAGACACCCCAGGCACACCTCAGACACTCCCAGGCACACCCCTGACACCCCAGGCACACCTCAGACACTCCGGCACACCCCTGACACTCCCCAGGTACACCTCTGACACCCCAGGCACACACCTGACACTCCCAGGCACTCTAACAGTGCCAGGTACACCTCAGACACTCTGAGGTATACAACTGACACTCCCAGGCACACCACTGACACCCCAGGCACACCACTGACACTCCCAGGCACACCTCTGACACCCCAGGTGCACCTCTGACACTCCCAGGTGCACCTCTGACACTCCCAGGCACAACCCTGACACCCCAGGTACAACCTGACACTCCCAGGCACACCCCAGACACTCCCCAGGCACACCCCAGACACCCCAGGCACACCCCACACTTCCAGGCACACCCTCAGACACTCCCAGGCACACCCCTGACACTCCCAGGTACACCTCTGACACTCTCAGGTACACCCCTGACACTCCCAGGCACACCTCTGACAGTGCCAGGTACACCAGACACTCCCAGGCATACAACTGACACTCCCAGGTACAACTCTGACACCCCAGGCACAACCTGACACTCCCAGGTACAACTCTGACACTGCACACCTCAGACACTCCCAGGCACACCCCAGACACCCCAGGCACACCTCTGACACTCCCAGGTGCACCCCAGACACTCCCAGGCCACCTCTGACACCCCCAGGTACACCCTCACACCCCCAGGTACACCTCTGACAACCCAGGCACACCCCAGACACTCCCCAGGCACACTGACACCCCAGGCACACCCCTGACACCCCAGGCACACCCCTGACACCTCAGGCACACCCCTGACACCCCAGGCACACCTCTGACACCCCAGGTGCACCTCTGACACCCCCAGGCAACCTCCTGACACCCCAGGCACAACCTGACACCCCAGGCACACCTCAGACACCCCAGGCACACCCCAGACACCCCAGGCACACCCCTGACACCCCAGGCACACCCAGACACTCCCCAGGTACACCTCAGACACTCCCAGGCACACCTCAGACACCCCAGATACACCTGACACTCCCAGGCACACCTCCGACACTCCCAGGCACACCTCGACACCTCCAGGCACACCCGACACCCTGCACACCCTCCGACACTCCCCAGGCACACCTCTGACACCTCAGGCACACCCCTCTGACACCCCAGGCACACCTCTGACACTCCCCAGGCACACCTCTGACACCCCAGGCACACCCCACACCCCAGGCACACCCCAGACACCCCAGGCACACTCAGACACCCCAGGCACACCTCAGACACCCCAGGCACACCCCAGACACTCCCAGGCACTCCCCAGACACCCCAGGAACACCTCAGACACTCCCCAGGCACACCCCACACTCCCCAGGCACACCTCAGACACTCTAGGCACACCCCAGACACCCCAGGCACACCCAAGACACCCTGTGCACCTCAGACACTCCCCAGGCACCAGACTCAGGCACCTGAGACACTCCCAGGCACACCACTGACACTCCCAGACACACCTCTGACACCCCAGATACACCCCAGACACCGACAGGCACTTCCGATACTCCCCAGGCACACCTCTCACACGCTCCCAGTCACACCTCTGACACTCCCAGGTACTCCACTGACACTCCCCTGGTACCCCTCTGACACCCCGCAGCACCCCAGACACTCCCAGGAACACCACAGACACCCCACAGGCACACCCCACACTCACAGGCACACCTCTGACACTCCCCAGGCACACCTCTGACACCCCTGGCACCCTCTGACACCCCAGGCACACCCAAGACACTCCCCAGGTTCACCCCAGACACCTGCAGGCACACCCCAGACACGCCCAAGCACACCTCAGACACTCCCAGGCACACCAGACACCTCCAGGCACACCTCTGACACCCCAGGCCACCTCTGACACTCCAGGCACACCTCTGACACCCCAGGCACACCTCTGACACTCCCAGGCACACCCCTCAGACACCCCAGGCACACCCCAGACACTCCCAGGTACACCAGACACCCTAGATACACCTCAGACACTCCCCAGGCACACCCCAGACACTCCCAGGCACACCCAGACACTCCCCAGGCACACCCCAGACAATCCCAGGCACACCCAGACACCCCCAGGCACACCCCAGACAATCCCAGGCACACCCCAGACACTCCCCAGGCACACCTCAGACACACCCCAGGCACCTCAGACACTCCCAGGTGCACCTCAGACACTCCCAGGTGCACCAGACACCCCAGGTGCACCTCAGACACCCCAGGCACACCACTGACACTCCCAGGTACACCTCTGACAGTGCCAGGTACACCTCAGACACTCGGGCATACAACTGACACTCCCAGGTACACCACTGACAGTCCCAGGTACACCTCTGACACCCCAGGTGCACCTCTGACACCCCAGGTGCACCTCTGACACTCCCAGGTACAACTCTGACACTCCCAGGTACAACTCTGACACTCCCAGGTACACCTCAGACACTCCCAGGCACACCTCAGACACCCCAGGTACACCCCTGACACTCCCAGGTACACCCCAGACACCCCAGATACACCTCTGACACCCCAGGTACACCTCTGACACTCTCAGGTACACCCCTGACACTCCCAGGCACACCTCTGACAGTGCCAGGCCACCTCAGACACTCCCAGGCATACAACTGACACTCCCAGGCACACCACTGACACTCCCAGGCACACCACTGACACCCCAGGCACACCTCTGACACTCCGAGGTGCACCTCTGACACTCCCAGGTGCACCTCTGACACTCCAGGTACAACTCTGACACTCCCCAGGTACAACTCTGACACTCCCCGGCACACCCCAGACACCCCAGGCACACCCCAGACACCCCAGGCACACCCATGACACTTCCAGGTACACCTCAGACACCCCCAGGTACACCTCTGACACTCCAGGCACACCTCTGACACTCTCAGGTACACCCCGACACTCCAGGTACACCTCTGACAGTGCCAGGTACACCCCTAGACACTCCCAGGTATACAACTGACACTCCCAGGTACAACTCTGACACTCCCAGGTACACCTCAGACACTCCCAGGTACACCTCAGACACTCCCAGGTACACCCCTGACACTCCCAGGTGCACCTCAGACACTTCCAGGTACACCTCTGACACTCCCAGGTACACCTCTGACACTCCCAGGTGCACCTCTGACTAACCCAGGTACACCCCAGACACTCCCAGGTACACTTCTGACACTCCCAGTTATAATTCTGACACTGGTACACCTCTGACACCTCAGGCACACCCTGACACTCCCAGGTACACCTCTGACACTCCCAGGTACCTCTGACACCCCAGGTGCACCTCTGACACCTCCCAGGACAAACCCTGACACCCCAGGCACAACCTGACACTCCCAGGCACACCTCAGACACTCCAGGCACACCCCAGACACTCCCAGGTACACCCCTGACACCCCAGGCACACCTCAGACACTCCCAGGCACACCTCTGACACTCCCAGGTACACCTCTGACACTCTCAGGTACACCCCTGACACTCCCAGGCCACCTCTGACAGTGCCAGGCACACCAGACACCCCAGGTATACAACTGACACTCCCAGGTACAACTCTGACACCTCCATACCTCTGACACTCCCAGGTACAACCCTGACACTCCCAGGCACACCTCAGACACTCCCAGGCACACCTCAGACACTCCCAGGCACACCCCTGACACTCCCCAGGCACCCCAGACACTTCCAGGCACACCCTTGACACCCCAGGCACACCTCTGACACCCCCAGGCACACCCCTGACTCTCCAGGTACACCCCAGACACTCCCCAGGCACACTTCTGACACCCAGGTACAATCTGACACTCCCCAGGCACACCTCTGACACTCTCAGGTACACCCCTGACATCCCAGGCACACCCCTGACACTCCCAGGTACACCTCTGACACTCCCAGGCACCCTGACACCCAGGCACACCCCAGACACCCCAGGCACACTTCTAACACCTCAGGTACACCTCAGACACTCCCAGGCACACCTCAGACACCCCTGGCACCCTCAAACACTCCCCAGGTGCACCAGACACCCCAGGTGCACCTCTGACACTCCCAGGTGCACCTCTGACACTCCCAGGCACACCTCTGACACTCCCAGGCACACCTCCTGACACTCCTCAGGTTAAATTCTGACACTCCCAGGCACACCACTGACATTCCAGGTACACCTCTGACACTGCCAGGTACACACCCCTCAGACACCCCAGGCATACAGCTGACACCCCAGGTACACCACCACTGACACTCCCCAGGCACACACCTGACACTCCCAGGTACACCCCTGACACTCCCAGGAACACCCTGACACTCCCAGGTACACCTCAGACTCTCCCAGGTATACCTCAGACACTCCCAGGCACAGACACTCCCAGGTACACCCTCTGACACTACAGGCACCTCTGATACTCCAAGGAACACCGCTGACACTCCCAGGTACACCCTGACACTCCCAGGTACACCCCTGACACTCCCAGGCACCTCTGACACACTCCCAGGTACCCTCTGACCCACCCAGGTACACCGCTGACACCCCAGATACACCTCAGACACTGACAGGTACACTTCATACTCCCCAGTGAAGGGCACGATCCGGCGGTAGTGCCATGCTTGTGCACACCACTGACACTGCCAGCTACACCAGACACTCCCAGGTATGCCAAACTGGACACTCCCCAGGTACACCACTGACACCCCAGGTGCACCTTTGAACCCAGGCCACCCCTGACACTCCAGGCACACCACCGACACTGCCAGGCACACCCTGTGACACCCCCAGGCAGCAACTGACACCCCAGGTACACCACTGACACTCCCAGGTGCACCACTGACACTCCCAGTACACCTCTGAGACTCCCAGGTGCACCTCTGACACTCCCAGGTGCAACTCTGAGACCAGGGTACACTTGAGACTCTTCTGGTACTCCCTGACACCCCAGGTACACCTCAGACACTCCCAGTTACCCTCAAATTCTGGTGGCACACCCCAGACACACCAGGCACACCTGACACTCCCCAAGCACAATCACCGACACCCCAGGTACGGCCTCCGACACACTCCAGGCACACCTCCTGACATTCTCAGGCACACCTCCGACACTCCCTTGTACACCCTGACACACCTCAGGCACACCTCTGACACCCCAGGTGTTGGCCTCTGACACCCCAGGTACACCCCTGATACTCCCCAGGTACACCACAATTCCCTGGTACCTCTGACAGTCCAGGCACACCCAAGACAATTCCCCAGGTACACCCCAGAGACCCAGGTACACCTCAGACACTCCCAACGCACCAGACACCCCAGGTTCACTTGAGAGCACCTGGGAGGCACACCTCTGACACCCCAGGCACACCTCTGACACTTTAGGCATGCCCCTGACACACTCCCAGGTACCTGACACTTGAGGTACTCCTCTGACACACCCCAGCACACCGCTGACAATTCCAGACACACCCCAGACACTGACAGGCACACTTCCATAATTCCCCAGGCAACACCCCGACACTCCCAGGCACACCCCGACACCCAGGCACTCCTCTGACACCCCAGGCACCTCTGGACACACCAGGCACACCCCAGACACCCCAGGAACACCTCAGACACCAGGTACACCTCTGATGCCCCCAGGTACACCCCTGACATCTCTGGTACCCTCTGACACTCCCCAGTGCACACCTCAGAGACCAGATACACCCCAGACACCCCAGGCACCCCAGACACCCCAGGACTCTCAGACACCCCAGGTACACCTCCGACACTCTGGTGGCACACCACTGACACCCCAGGACCTCTGACACTCTCAGGCACACTTCTGACACCCCAGACACCTCAGACACCCCTATACACCAGACAATTCCCTGAGTACACCCCAGACACCCCAGCCACACCCAGACACTCCCTGGTGGCACACCACTGACACTGCCAGGCACCAGACACCCCAGGCATACACGATACCCCAGGCACACCTTCGATACTCCCAGGCACACCCTCAGACACTCCCCAGGCACACCCCAGACACTCCCCAGGCACACTCCAGACACCCCAGGCACACCCCAGACACTCCCCAGGAACACCAGACACCCCCAGGCACACCCCAGTCACCCCAGGCACACCCTCAGACACTCCCAGGCACACCCAGACACTCCCAGGCACACCTCAGTCACCCCCAGGTGCACCTCAGACACCCCAGGTACACCTCAGACACCCCAGGCACCTCGACACCCCAGGTGCACTCCTGACACCCCAGGCACACCCCTCCGACACCCCAGGCACACCCCTGACACACCCCAGGCACACCTCTGACTCCCAGGCACACCGCTGACACTCCCAGGCACACCTTGACACTCCCCAGGTACACCCCTGACACTAGGTGCACCCTGACACCCCATGCACTCTCTGACACACCCAGGCACACCCTGACACTCCCCAGACACACCCCAGACACCACAGGCACACTCCCCACACCCCAGGCACACCCCCACACTCCCCAGGCACACCCTCTCACGCTCCCCAGGCACACCCCATGACACCCCTGCACTCCATGACACTCCCCTGGCACACCTCTGACACCCCCAGGCACACCCCTGACACCCAAGGAACACCACAGACACTCACAGGCACACCTCTGACACCACAGGCACACCTCTGACACTCCCAGGTACACCTCTGACACCCCCTGGTACTCCCTCTGACAGTCCTGCACACCTAAGACACTCCCCAGGCACACCCTCACACTGCAGGCACACCACAGACACTCACAGGCACACACCCCAGACACATCCCCAGGCACACCCCAGACACCCCAGGCACCACTCTGACACCTGCTGCACACCTCTGACACTTCCAGGCACACCAGACACCCCCAGGCACACCTGAGACACCCGGCACACCCCAGACACCTCCAGATACACTCAGACACTCCCAAGGCACACCTCAGACACCTCAGCACACACCCCTGACACCCCCAGGCACACCCCAGACACCCCAGGCACACCAGACACCCCAGGCCACCCCAGACACCCCCAGGCACACCCCAGACACCCCCAGGCACCAGACACCCCAGGTGCACCTCAGACACTCCCGGCACACCACTGACACTGCCAGGCACACCCCTCAGACACTCCCAGGCATACAACTGACACCCAGGCACACCACTGACACCCCAGGTGCACCCCTTGAACCCCAGGCACACCCTGACACTCCGTGCACACCACTGACACTCCCAGGCACACCTCTGACACTCCCAGGCACCAACCGACACCCAGGCACACCACTGACACCCCAGGTGCACCTCTGACACCCCAGGTACACACCTGACACTCCCCAGGAACCGGACACTCCCCAGGCACAACCTGACACACACCCCAGGCACACCAGACACCCCAGGCACACCCCAGACACACCCAGGCACACCTGACACTCCCTGGGCACACCACCGACACCCCAGGCACACCCCCACACTCCAGGCACACCTCCGACACTCAGGCACACCTCCGACACCCCAGGCACACCCTGACACCCTCAGGCACACCTCTGACACTCCTGCACACCCTGACACCCCAGGCACACCTCTGATACTCCAGGCACACCCCAGACACTCCCAGGCACACCCCCCAGACACCCCAGGCACACTCAGACACTCCCCAGGCACACTCAGACACCCCAGGCACACCCCAGACACTCCCCAGGCACTCCCCAGACACTCCCAGGAACACCCAGACACCCCAGGTACACTCAGTCACCCCAGGCACACCCCAGACACCCCTGACACACCCAGACACCCCAGGCACCTCAGACACCCCCAGGCACCCCAGACACCCCAGGTGCACCTCAGACACTCCCAGGTACACCTGATCCCCAGGCACACCTCTGATACTCCCAGGCACACCTCTGATACTCCAAGGCACACCGCTGACACCCCAGGTACACCCCTGACACCCCAGGCACAACTCTGACACTCCCAGGCATTCCTCTGACACTCCCAGCCACAAATCTGACACACCCAGGCACACCGCTGACACTCCCAGATGCCTCAGACACTGACAGGCACACTTCTCATAACTCCCAGGCACACCTCACACCCCAGGTACACCTCTGACACCCCCAGGCACCCACCTGACACTCCCCTGGCACACCTCTGAACACACTCTAGGCACACCCCAGACACCCCAGGAACACTCCCAGACACTCACAGGCACACCCCTGACACCACAGTCACACATCTGACACTCCCAGGCACAACTTGACATCCCTGAAACCCTCTGAAACTCCCAGGCACACCTCTGACACCTTGCACACCAGACACTCTGGCACACCCTCAAACACCCCAGGCACACCCCAGGCACACTGACACTCCAGGCACACTCCGACACTCCAGGCACACCCCTGACACCTCACAGGGTACAACCTGACACCCATACACCTCTGACACTCCCAGATACACCCCAGACACTGACAGGTACACTTCCGATATTCCCCAGGTCACACCTCTCACACCCCAGGCACACCCCTGATACTCCAGGCACTCCACTGACACCCCTGGCACTCCCTGACACCCCAGGTCACACCCCAGACACTCCAAGGAACACCACAGCACTCCCAGGCACACACCTCTGACACTCACAGGCACACTCTGACACTCCCCAGGACACTTGACACTCCCCTGTACTCCTGACAGTCCCAGGCACACCTCTGACACCCCAGGTACACCCCAGACACTGCAGGCACACCCCACACACCCCAGGTACACCCCAGACACCCCAGGCACACCTCAGACACTCCAGGCACACCCCTGACACTCCAAGGCACACCTCTGACACCCCAGGCACACCACACCCCCAGGCAACACCTCAGACACCCCAGGCACACCCCAGACACCTCCAGGTACACCCCAGACACACCCAGGCACACCCCAGACACCCCAGGCACACCCGACACTTCCAGGCACACCTCTGACACTCCCAGGCACACCTCTGACACCTCAGGCACACCCTGACACTCCCCAGGCACACCCCAGACACCCCAGGACACCTCAGACACTCCCAGGCACACCCCAGACACCCCAGGCACACCTAGACACCCAGGCACACCTCAGACACCCCAGGTGCACCCCTGACACCCCAGGCACACCACTGACACTGCCAGGTACACCTCAGACTCCTGGTGCATAAAACTGACACTCCCAGGCACACCACTGACACTGTAGCAACTCTGAACCCCAGGCACACCTCTGAACCCCCAGGCCACCTCTGACACTCCCAGGTACACCCTTAGACACTCCCAGGCACTAACTGACACCCCAGGTACACCACTGACACTCCCAGGTGCACCACCACACCCCAGGTGCCACCCTGACACCCCCAGGCACCCCAGACACCCCCAGGCACAACCTGACACCCCAGGCACACCCTCTACACCCCTGGCACCCCCACACCCCAGGTGCACACCTCAGACACCCCAGCACACCTCAGACACCCCAGGCACACCTCAGACACACCCAGGCACACCTGACACCCCAGGCACACCACCGACACTGCACACCCCTCACATCCAGGCACACTCCTGACACCCCAGGCACACCTCTGACACTCCCAGGCACACCTCTGACACCAGGCACACCCCTGACACCCCAGGCACACCTCTGACACTCCCCAGGCACACCTCTGACACCCCAGGTACACCCCAGACAATCCCAGGCACACCCCAGACACCCCCACACCCAGACACCCCAGGTGCCACCCCAGACACCCCAGACACACCCCAGACACCTCAGGCACTCCCCCAGACACTCCCCAGCACACCCAAGACACCCAGGCACACCCTGGACACCCCTGGGCACACCAGACACCCCAGGCACACCTCAGACACCCCAGGTGCACTCAGACACCCCAGCACCTCAGACACACCCCAGGCACACCTCCTGACACTCCCAGGCACACCACCGACACCCCAGGCACACCTCCGACACCTCCAGGCACACCCCTGACACCCCAGGCACACCCCACACCCCAGGCACACCCAAGACACCCCAGCACCAGACACCCCAGGCACCTCAGACACTCCAGGTACACCCACTGACACCCCAGGTACACCCCAGACACCCCAGGTACAACCGACACCCCAGGCACACCACTGACACCCCAGGTGCACCTTGAACCCCAGGCACACCTCTGACACTCCCAGGCACACCACTGACACTGCCAGGTACACCCCAGACACCCCAGGCATCCAACTGACACCCCAGGCACACCACTGACACTCCCAGGCACACTGACACCCCAGGCACACCTCTGACACTCCCAGGTGCACCCTCAGACACCCCAGGCACACCTCTGACACCCAGGCACACCTCTGACACTCCCTGGTACACCTCTGACACCCAGGCACAACTTCAGACACCCCAGTCACACTCAGACACCCCAGGCACACCCCAGACACACCCAGGCCACCTGACACTCCCCAGGCACACCACCGACACTCCCAGGCACACCCCCCACACTTCCAGGCACCTGACACCTCACAGGCACACTCCGACACACCCCAGGCACACCTCTGACACTCCAGGCACACCTCCCTGACACCCCCCAGCACACCTCTGACACCCCCAGGCACACCTCTGACACCCCCAGGCACACCCTGACAATCCCAGGCACACCCCTGCACACCCCAGGCACACCCCAGACACCCCAGGCACACCTCAGACACCCCAGACACCTCAGACACTCCCAGGCACTCCCCAGACACTCCCCAGAACACCCAGACACCCAGGCACACCCCAGACACCCCAGCCACCTCAGACACTCCCCAGGCACACCCTCAGCACACCCCAGGCACACCTCAGACACTCCCCAGGCACCCCACACACCCAGGCACACCCCTCCGACCCCAAGTACACCACCACCGACACCCCAGGCACACCTCCGACACCTCCAGGCCACCTCCGACACTTGCAGCCACCTCCGACACTCTGCACACACCTCCTCACACCCCAGGTACACCTCTGACACCCCAGGCACACCCAACACCCCAGGTACACCTCTGACACTCCCAGGCACACCTCAGACAACCTACACAGACACCCCAGGCACACTCTGACACTCCCAGGCACACTCAGACACTCCCAGGCACACCTGACACCCCAGGCACCCCTGACACCCCAGAACACTCCAGACACCCCAGGCACACCCCAGACACCCCAGGCACACCCCAGACACTCCCAGGCACACCTCAGACACCTCAGGCACTCTGACATCCCAGCACCTCAGACACCCCAGTGCACCTCAGACACCCCAGGTGCACTCCGACACTCCGTGCACACTCTCCGACACTCCCAGGCACACTCTGACACTCCCAGGCACACCTCTGACACTCCAAGGTACACCGCTGACACTCCCAGGCACACTCTGACACTCCAGGCACACCACTGACACTGCCAGGCACACCCCAGACACCCCAGGTATACAACTGACACTCCCAGGCACACACTGACCCCAGGCACACCTTGACACTACCAGGCACACCCCTGACACCAGGCACACCACTGACACTGCCCAGGCACCTCAGACACTCCTGAAAGCACCCACACTCCCAGGCACACCACTGACACCCCAGGTGCACCTCCTGAACCCCCAGGCACACCTCGTAATCCCCAGGTGCACCTCTGACACCAGGCACAACTCGACACTCCCAGGCACAACTCTGACACTTAGGCACACCCTGACACTCCCCTGGTACTCCTCTGACACTCCCCAGGCACACCCCAGACACTCCCAGGTACACCTCAGACACCCCAGGCACACCAGACACACCCAGGCACACCCTACACTCCCAAGCACACCTCCGACACTCCCCAGGCACACCTGACACCCCAGGCACACCTCCGACACCTCCAGGCACACCCGACACTCCCAGGCACACCCTGACACCCCAGGCACACCTCCTGACACCCCAGGCACACCTCTGACACCCCAGGCACACCTCTGATACTCCCAGGCACACCTCAGACACCCCAGGCACACTTCAGACACTCCCCAGGCACACCCCAGACACCCCAGGCACACCTCAGACACCCCCAGGCACCTCAGACACTCCCCAGGAACACCCTCAGACACCCCAGGCACACCCCAGACACTCCCAGGCACACCTCAGACACCCCAGGCACACCTCAGACACTCCCAGGCACACCAGACATCCCAGGCCCCCTGAGACCTGTGCACCCAGACACCCCTGCCCCAGACACCGACACTCCCAGACACCCTCTGACACTCCCAGATACACCTCAGACACTGACAGGCACACTCCTGACACCCCAGGCACACCACGCTCCCAGGCACACCTCTGACACTCCCAGGCATCCACTGACACCCCCAGGTACTCCTCTGACACCCCAGGCACACCCCAGACACCCCAGGCACACCACAGACACCCCAGGCACACCCCAGACACTCCCCAGGCACACCCCTGACACTTCCAGGCAGCACCCTCCGACACCTCAGGCACACCTCTGACACCTCAGGCACACCCTGACCTGCCACCCCAGACACCCCAGGCACACCCTCAGACACCCCAGGCACACCAGACACCCCAGGTGCACCCCAGACACCCCCAGGTGCACATCAGACACCCCAGGCACACCACTGACACTGCCAGGTACACCCCCAGACACTCCCCAGGCATACAACTGACACTCCCAGGCACACCACTGACACCCCAGGCACCTTGACACTACCAGGCACACCTCTGACACCCCAGGCACACCACTGACACTGCCAGGTACACCTCAGACACTCCCAGGCATACAACTGACACCCCCAGGTACCACTGACACTCCCAGGTGCACCTCTGACACTCCCCAGGCACACCTCTGACACTCCCAGGTGCACCTCTGACACCCCAGGCACAACTGACACCCCAGGTACAACTCTGACACTCCTAGGCACACTCTGACACCCCTGGCACTGACACCCCAGGCACACCTCAGACACCCCAGTCACACTCAGACACCCCCAGGCACACCTCAGACACACCCAGGCACACTCCGACACTCCCTAGGCACACTTGACACTCCCCAGGCACACTCCGACACTCCAGGCACACCTCCGACACTCCCAGGCACACCTGACACCTCAGGCACACCACACTCCCAGGCACACCCCTGACACTCCAGGCACACCTCTGACACTCCCAGGCACACCCTGATACACTCCCCAGGCACACCCCAGACACCCCAGGTACACCCCAGACACCCCAGGCACACCCCAGACACCCCAGGCACACCCCAGACACCCAGGCACCAGACACTCCCCAGTACACCCCAGACACCCCAGGCACACCCCAGACACCCCAGGCACACCAGACACCCCAGGCACACCCTGACACCCCCAGGCACCCCAGACACCCATGCACCCCAGACACTCCCTGCGCACCTCAGACACCCAGGCACACCCCAGACACACCCAGGCACACCTCCACACCCCACACCTCAGACATTCCCAGGCACCTCCAGACACTCCAGGCACACCTGACACTCCCCAGGCACACCCGACACCTCAGGCACTCTGACACTCTCAGGCACACCTCTGACACCCCAGGCACACCTCTGACACTGCCTGCACTCCTCTGACACACCCAGGTACACCGCTGACACTCCCAGATACACCTCAGACACTGACAGGCACACCTCCGATACCCCAGGCACACCTCTGACACTCCCAGGTACACCTCTGACACCCCAGGTACACCACTGACACTCCTTGGTACTCCTCTGACACACTAGTACACCTCAGACACTCCCAGGAACACCCCAGACACTCCACAGGCACACCTCTGACACCCACAGTTACACCCTGACACTAGGCACACCTCTGACACTCCCCAGGTACTCCCTCTGACACTCCCCAGGCACACCCCAGACACCCCAGGCACACCCCAGACACCCCAGGCACACCCCAGACACCCCAGGCACACCCCAGACACCCAGGCACACCTCCGACACTCCCAGGCACACCTCCGACACCTCAGGTACACCCCTGACACCCCAGGCACACCTCCTGACACTCCCAGGCACACCTGACACCCCAGGCACACCCCAGACACCCCAGGCACACTCAGACACTCCCAGTACACCCAGACACCCCAAGCCAACCCAGACACCCAGGCACACCTCCGACACACTTCCAGGCACGCCTGACACTCAGCACACCTCTGACACTCCCAGGCACAACTCTGACACTTCCAGGACACCCCAGACACCCCAGGCACACCTCAGACACCCCAGGCACACCCCAGACACCCCAGGCACCTCAGACACCCCCAGGCACATCAGACACTCCCAGGTACACCACTGACACTGCCAGGCACACCTCAGACACTCCAGGCATACAACTGACACCCCAGGCACACCACTGACACCCCAGGTGCACCTTGACACTACCAGGCACACCTCTGACACTCCAGGCACACCACTGACACTGCCAGGTACACCTCAGACACCCCAGGCATACAACTGACACCCCAGGCACACCACTGACACTCCCAGGCACCTCTGACACCCCAGGTACACCTCTGACAATCCCAGCACCCCTGACACCCCCAGGCACACAACCTGACACCCCAGGCACAACTCTGACACTCCAGGTACACCCCAGACACTCTGGTACCTCTGACACTCAGGCACACCCCAGACACCCCAGTTACACCTCAGACACTCCCAGGCACACCTCAGACACACCCAGGCACACCTCCGACACTCAGGCACACCTGACACCCCAGGCACACCTCCGACACTTCCAGGCACACCTGACACCTCCCAGGCACACCCCTGACACCCCCAGGCACACCTGACACTCCCCAGGCACACCCTGACACTCCCAGGCACACCTCTGACACCCCTGCACCCTGACACACCCAGGCACACCGCTGACACTCCCCAGACACACCTCAGACACTGACAGGCACACTTCCCCATAATTCCCCAGGCACACCCCTGACACCCCAGGCACACCCTCTGACACTCCCAGGCACTCCACTGACACCCCAGGTACCCTCTGACACACCAGGCACACCCCAGACACTCCCCAGAACACCTCAGACACTCACAGGCACACCTCACACCACAGTTACACCTCTGACACTCCCAGGCACACCCTGACACTCCCCTGGTACCTCTGACACCCCAGGCACACCTCAGACACTCCCAGGCACACCCTCAGACACTCCCAGGCACCCCAGACACCCCAGGCACACCCCAGACACCCCCAGGCACACCTGGACACTCCCAGGCACACCTCCGACACCCCAGGCAGCCTGACACCTCAGGCACACCCCGACACCCCAGGCACACACACCTCCCCAGACACCCCAGGTACACCTCAGACACCAGGCACACCCCAGACACCCCTGCACACCCCAGACACTCCCCAGGCACACCCCTGACACCCCAGGCACACCTCCGACACTTCCAGGCCTCCGACACCTCAGGCACACCTCTGACACTGGCACAACCTGACACCTCCAGGCACACCAGACACCCCAGGCACACCTCAGACACCCCAGGTGCCACCTCAGACACTCCCAGGTGCACCCCAGACACCCCAGGCACATCAGACACCCCAGGCACACCACTGACACTGCCAGGCACACCTCAGACACTCCCAGATACAACTGACACCCAGGCACACCACTGACACTAGGTGCACTCTGACACCACAGGCACACCTCTGACACTCCCAGGCACACCAACACGCCAGGCACACCCCAGACACCCCGGCATACAACTGACACTCCCAGGCACACCACTGACACCCCTGCACCCTCTGACACTCCCCAGGCACACCTCTGACACCCCCAGGTGCACCTCTGACACCCAGGGCACAACCTGACACCCCAGGTACAACTCTGACACTCCTAGGCACACCTCTGACACCCCTGGCACTCTGACACTCCCCAGGCACACCCCTCAGACACTCCCAGTCACACCCCAGACACCCCAGGCACACCCCAGACACACCCAGCACACTCCTGACACTCCCAGGCACACCTCCGACACCCCAGGCACACCTCCACACCTGCACACCTCCGACACCTCAGGCACACCTCCACTCCAGGCACACCCTCTGACACTCCCAGGCACACCTCTGACACCCCAGGCACACCTCTGACACCCCAGGCACACCCTGACACCCCAGGCACACCCCAGACACTCCCCAGGCTACACTCCAGACACCCCAGGCACACCCCAGACACCCCAGGCACACCCCAGACACCCAGGCACCTCAGACACCCCAGAACACCCCAGACACTCCCCAGAGCCACCCTGACACCCCAGGCACACCCTCAGACACCCCAGGCACACCCCAGACACCCCAGGCACACCTCAGACACTCCCCAGGTGCACCTCAGACACCCCAGGTGCACCTCAGACACTCCCCAGGCACCTGAGACACTCCCAAGCACACCACTGACACCCCAGATACACCTCTGACACTCCCAGATACACCTCAGACACTGACAGGCACATCTGATAATCCCAGGCACACCTCTCACGCCCCAGGCACACCTCTGACACTCCCAGCACTCCACTGACACCCCTGGCACCCTCTGACACCCCAGGACACCCCAGACACTCCAAGGAACACCACAGACACTCACAGGCACACCTCGACACTCCCAGAACACCTGACACCTCAGGCACACCTCCGACACCCCAGGCACACTCTGACACTCCCAGGCACAACTCTGACACTTGCACACCCCCAGACACCCCAGGCACACCCCAGACACCCCCAGGCACACCCCAGACACCCCAGGTGCACCTCAGACACCCCAGGTGCACACAGACACCCCAGGCACACCACTGACACTGCCAGGCACACCCCTCAGACACCCCAGGCATACAACTGACACTCCCAGGCACACCACTGACACCCCAGGCACCTTGGACACACCAGGCACACCTCTGACACCCCAGGCACACCACCACACGCCAGGCACACCTCAGACACTCCCAGGCATACAACTGACACTCCCAGGCACACCACTGACACTTGTGCACCTGACACCCCAGGCACACCTCTGACACTCCCAGGTGCACTCTGACACCCCAGGTACAACTCTGACACCCCAGGCACAACCTGACACTAGCACACCTCTGACACTCCCTGTACCTCTGACACCCCCGTGCACACCCCAGACACCCCCAGGCACACCTCCAGACACCCCAGGCACACCCCACACACCCAGGCACACCTGACACTCCCAAGCACACCTCCGACACTCCCAGGTACACCTCCGACACTTCCAGGCACACCCTGACACTCAGGCACACCTCCGACACCCCCAGGCACACCTCTGACACCCCAGGCACACTCTGACACCTCCAGGCACACCCTGACACTCCAGGTACACCTCTGACACTCCCAGGCACACCTTTGACACACCAGGCACACCCCTGACACTCCAGGACACCACTGACACTGCCAGGTACACCTCAGACACTCCCAGGCATACAACTGACACTAGGCACACCACTGACACCCCAGGTGCACCCTCTGACACCCCCAGGCACACCTCTGACACTCCCAGGCACCTCTGACACCCCAGGCACAACCTGACACTCCCAGGCACAACCTGACACCTAGGCACACCCTGACACCCCCTGGTACCCTCTGACACCCCAGGCACACCCCAGACACTCCCAGCCACACCCCAGACACCCCAGGCACACCCCAGACACACCCAGGCACACTCCACACCCCAAGCACACCTGACACCCCAGGCACACCTGACACTCCCAGGCACACCTCCGACACTCCTCAGGCACACCTCCTGACACTCTCAGGTACACTCTGACACTCCCCAGGCACACCTCTGACACCCCAGGCACACCTCTGACACTCAGGCACACCTCTGACAACCCCAGGCACACCCAGACACCCCCAGGCACACTTCAGACACCCGGCACACCCCAGACACCCCAGAAACACCCCAGACACCCCAGGCACACCCCAACACCCCAGGCACACCAGACACCCCAGGCACACCTCAGACACCCCAGGCACACCCCAGACACTCCCCAGGTGCACCTCAGACACCCCAGGTGCACCAGTTCCCAGGCACCTGAGACACTCCCTGGGCACACTGACACTCCCAGACACCTCTGACACTCCCAGATACACCTCAGACACTGACAGGCACACTTCCTGATACTCCCAGGTACACCTCTCACGCTCCCAGGCACACCTCTGATACTCCCAGGCACTCCATCACACCCTGGCACCCTCTGACACCTCCCAGGCACACCCCAGACACTCCCAGGAACACCACAGACACTCCCAGGCACACCCCAGACACCCCAGGCACACCTGACACCCCAGGCACACCTGACACCCCAGGCACACCCCTGACACCCTGTGCCAACTGACACTCCAGGCACACCTCAGACACCCCAGGCACACCCCAGACACCCAGGCACCCCAGACACCCCAGGTGCACCTCAGACACCCCAGGCACATCAGACACCCCAGGCACACCACCACACCGCCAGGCACACCAGACACTCCCAGGCATACAACTGACACTCCAGGCACACCACTGACACCCCAGGTGCACCTTGACACTCCCAGGCACACCTCTGACACCCCAGGCACACCACTGACACGCCAGGTACACCTCAGACACTCCCCAGGTATACAACTGACACCCCAGGCACACCACTGACACCCCAGGCAGCACCTCTGACACTCCCAGGCACACTCTGACACTCCCAGGCACCCTGACACTCCCAGGCACAACTCTGACACTCCCCAGGCACAACCCCTGACACTCCTAGTACACCTCTGACACCCCAGGCACTCCTCTGACACTCCCCAGGCACACCAGACACTCCCAGGTACACCTCAGACACTCCCAGGCACACCCAGACACACCCAGGCACACCCTCCGACACTAGGCACACCTCCGACACTCCCAGGCACACCTCCTGACACTCAGGAAACCTGACACTCAGGTACACCTCCGACACTCTCAGGCACACCTCTGACACCCCAGGCACACCTCTGACACCTCCGGGCACACTCTGACACTCCCCAGGCACACTCTGACACCCCAGGTACACCCAGACACTCCCCAGGCACACCTCAGACACTCCCAGGCACACCCCAGACACCCCAGGCACACCCCAGACACCCCAGGCACACCTCAGACACCCCAGAACACCCCAGACACTCCCAGGCACACCCTCAGACACCCCAGGCACACTCAGACACCAGCACACCCCAGACACCCCAGGCACACCTCAGACTCAGGCACCCCAGACACCCAGGTGCACCTCAGACACCCAGGTGCACCCCAGACACACCCAGGCACACCTGACACCCTGCCACCTCCGTCAGCCCCACACACCTCCGACACTCCCCAGGCACACCTCCGACACTCCCAGGCACACCCTCCGACACTCCCAGGCACACCTCTGACACCTCAGGCACCTCTGACACCCCAGGCACACCTCTGACACTCCCAGGCACTCTGACACACCCAGGCACACCACTGACACTCCCCAGGCACACCTTAGACACTGACAGGCAACTTCATACTCCTGTACACCTCTGACACTCCCACACCCCTGACACTCCCAGGCACTCCACTGACACTCCTGGTACCTCTGACACACCAGGCCACCCCAGACACTCCCAGGAACACCTCAGACACTCACAGGCACCTCTGACACTCACAGGCACACTCTGACACCCCAGGCACACCCCTGACACTCCCAGGCACTCCCTGACACCCCAGGCACACCCCAGACACTGGCCACCAGACACCCCAGGCACACCCTCACACCTGCACACCCCAGACACCCCAGGCACACCCGACACTCCAGGCACACCTGACACTCCAGGCACACCCCTGACACTCCCAGGCACACCTCTGACACCCCAGGCACACCCAGACACTCCCAGGCACACCCCAGACACCCCAGGCACCCCAGACACCCCAGGCACACCTGGACACTCCAGGCACACCTCCGACACTCCCCAGGCACACCTCTGACACCCCAGGCACAACCTGACACTCCCAGGCACACCCCAGACACCCCAGGCACACCCCAGACACCCAGGCACACCTCAGACACCCCAGGCACCTCACACCCCAGGTGCACATCAGACACTCCCAGGCACACCACTGACACTGCCAGGCACACCTCAGACACCCCAGGCATACAACTGACACCCCAGGCACACCACTGACACCCCAGCACCCCTGACACCACCCAGGCACACCTCTGACACCCCAGGCACACCACTGACACTGCCAGGCACACCCCAGACACTCCCAGGCATACAACCGACACTCCCAGGCACACCACTGACACCCCAGTGCACCTCTGACACCCAGGTACACCTCTGACACTCCCAGGTGCACCCTCTGACACTCCCAGGTAAACTCTGACACCCCAGGCACAACCTGACACTCCCAGGCACACCTCTGACACTCCCTGGTACTCCTCTGACACCCCAGGCACACCCCAGACACCCCAGGCACACCTCAGACACTCCCAGGCACACCCCAGACACACCCAGGCACACCTCTGACACCTAGGCACACCTGACACTCCCCAGCACACCTCCGACCCCAGCCACCTCCGACACCTCAGGCACACCTCCGACACTCTCGGCACACCTCTGACACTCTCAGGCACACTCTGACACTCAGCACACTCTGACACTCAGTACACCTCTGACACTCCCAGGCACACCCCAGACACCCCAGGCACACCTCAGACACCCCAGGCACACCCCCAGACACCCCAGGCACACCCAGACACTCCCCAGGCACCTCAGACACCCCAGGAACACCAGACACCTAGGCACACCCCAGCTCACCCCAGGCACACCCCAGACACCCCAGGCACACCCTCAGACACTTGGCACACCTCAGACACCTCAGGCACCTCAGACACCCATGCACCTCAGACCCCCAAGTGGCACCTGAGACACTCCCAGGCACACCACTGACACTCCCCAGACACACCTCTGACACCCCAGATACACCTCAGACACCGACAGGCACACCTCCGACACTCCCCAGGCACACCTCTCACGCCCCAGGCACACCTGACACTCCCCAGGCACTCCACTGACACCCCTGGTACTCCTGACACCCCCAGGCACACCCCAGACACCAAGGAACACCACAGACACTCCACAGGCACACCCCAGACACCCCAGGTACACCTCAGACACCCAGGCACACCTCAGACACCCCAGGCACACCTCAGACACCCCAGGCACACCCCAGACACCCCAGGCACACCTCCGACACTTCCAGGTACACCCCTGACACCCCAGGCACACCTCTGACACCAGGCACAACCTGACACTCCAGGCACACCAGACACCCCAGGCACACCCCAGACACCCCAGGCACACCAGACACTCCCAGGTGCACCTCAGACACCCCAGGTGCACATCAGACACCCCAGGCACACCACTGACACAGGCACACCTCAGACACCCAGGCATACAACTGACACTCCCAGGCACACCACTGACACTCCCAGGTGCACCTTGACACTACCAGGCACACCTCTGACACCCAGGCACACCACTGACACTGCCAGGTACACCTCAGACACTCCCATACAACTGACACCCCAGGCACACCACTGACACTCCCAGGTGCACCTCTGACACCCCAGGCACACCTCTGACACCCCAGGTGCACCTCCTGACACCCCAGGCACAACCTGACACCCCAGGCACAACTCTGACACACTCCTAGGCACACTTGACACCCCTGGCACTCCTCTGACACCCACACCTCCCCAGACACCCCAGTTACACCAGACACCCCAGGCACACCCAGACACACACCCAGGCACACCTGACACCCCAGCACACCTCCGACACCCCAGGCACACCACACTTCCAGGCACACCTCGACACTCCAGGCACACCCCGACACTCCTCAGGCACACCTCTGACACTCTCAGGCACACCTCTGACACTCCCAGGCACACCTCTGACACTCCCAGGTACACCTCTGACACTCCCAGGCACACCTCAGACACTCCCAGGCACACTTCCAGACACCCCAGGCACACCTCAGACACCCCAGGCACACCCCAGACACCCCAGGCACTCCTCAGACACTCCCCAGGAACACCTCAGACACTCCCCAGCACACCCCAGACACCCCAGGCACACCTCAGACACCCCCAGGCACACCTCAGACACCTCAGGCACCTCAGACACCCCAAGTGCACCAGACACCCCCAAGTGCACCTGAGACACTCCCAAGCACACCACTGACACCCCAGATACACCTCTGACACCCCAGATACACCCCAGACACTGACAGGCACACCTGATAATTCCCAGGCACACCTCTCACGCCCCAGGCACACCTCTGACACTCCCAGGCACTCCACTGACACTCCCCTGGCACTCCTCTGACACTCCCCAGGCACACCCCAATCAGAAACACCAGACACCACATAGCACACCAGACACTCAGCACACCTCCTGACACTCCCAGGCACACCTCTGACACCCCTCAGGCACCCCAGACACCCAGGCACACCCCAGACACCCCAGGCACACCCCAGACACCCCAGGCACACCACACACTCCTCAGGCACACCCCAGACACACCCCAGGCACACCCCAGACACCCCAGGCACACCAGACACCCAGGCACACCCCAGACACCCCAGGCACACCCCAGACACCCCCAGGCACACCTCCGACACTCCAGGTACGCCTGACACTCCCAGGCACACTCTGACACCTCAGGCACAACCTGACACTCCAGGCACACCCCAGACACCCCAGGCACACCACCTCAGACACCCCAGGCACACCCCAGACACTCCCCAGGTGCACCTCAGACACTGCACATCAGACACCCCAGGCACACCACTGACACTGCCAGGTACACCTCAGACACTCAGGTATACAACTGACACTCCCAGGCACACCACTGACACCCCAGGTGCACCTTGACACTACCAGGCACACCTCTGACACCCCAGGCATAACCACTGACACTGCCAGGCACACCCCAGACACTCCCAGGCATACAACTGACACTCCCAGGCACACCACTGACACTCCCAGGTGCACCTGACACTCCCAGGTAACTCTGAACTCCCAGGCACCCCCTGACACCCCAGACAACCTGACACTCCCAGGTACAACTCTGACACCCCAGGCACACCTCTGACACCCCTGGTACCTCCCTCTGACACTCCCAGGCACACCCCAGACACCCAGTTACACCACACCCCAGGCACACCCCAGACACACCCAGGCACACCCGACACCCCCAAGCACACCTCCTGACACCCCAGGCACCTCCGACACTTCCAGGCACACCTCCGACACTGTAGCACTCCCGACACTCCCCAGGCACACCTCTGACACTTCAGGCACACCTCTGACACTCCCAGGTACACCTCTGACACTTAGGTACACATCTGATACCCCAGGTACACCCAGACACCCCAGGCACATCTCTGACACACCCAGGCACACCCCAGACACTCCCAGGTACACCTCAGACACTCCTGCACCTCAGACACCCCAGGAACACCTCTCAGACACCCTGCACACCCCAGACACCCCCATGGCACACCTCTGACACCCCAGACACCTCAGACACTCAGGCACCCCAGACACCCCAGGCACCTCAGACACCCCAAGCACCTCAGACACTCCAGGCACACCACTGACACCCAGATACACCCACACTCCCAGATACACCCTCAGACACTGACAGGTACACTCTGACACCCCAGGCACACCTCTCACGCCCCAGTACACCTCCATACCCAGGCACCACTGACACCCCTGCACCTGACACCCCAGGCACCCCAGACACTCCAAGGAACACCACAGACACTCACAGGCACACCTCAGACACTCCCCAGGCACACCTCCGACACCTCCAGGCACGCCTCCGACACTCCAGGTGCACCTCAGACACCCCAGGTGCACATCAGACACCCCAGGCACACCACTGACACTGCCAGGCACACCTCAGACACTCCCAGGTACACAACTGACACCCCAGGCACACCACTGACACCTGCACCTTGACACTACCAGGCACACCTCTGACACTCCCAGGCACACCACTGACACTGCCAGGCACACCTCAGACACTCCCAGGTATACAACTGACACTCCCAGGCACACCACTGACACTCCCCAGGTGCACCTCTGACACCCCAGGCACACCTCTGACACCCCAGGTGCACCCCTGACACCCCAGGTACAACCCCTGACACCCCAGGCACAACTCTGACACCCTAGGCACACCTCTGACACTCCCCTGCACTCCTCTGACACCCCAGGCACACCTCCAGACACTCCCAGTTACATCTCAGACACTCCCAGGCACACCTCAGACACACCCAGGCACACTCCGACACCCCCAAGCACACCTGAGACTCCCGGCACACCTCCGACACCCAGGCACACCCCGACACTCCCAGGCACACCTCCGACACCTCAGGCACACCCCTGACACCTCAGGCACACCCTGACACCCCAGGCACACCTCTGACACTCCCCAGGTACACCCTGATATTCCCAGGCACACCCTCAGACACCCCAGGCACACCTCAGACACCCCAGGCACACCCCTAGACACCCCAGGTACACCCCAGACACTCCCCAGGCACCCCCAGACACCCCAGGAACACCCCAGACACTCCCCAGGCACACCTCAGTCACCCCAGGCACACCCCAGACACCCCCAGGCACACCTCAGACACCCCAGGCACACCCCAGACACCTCAGGTGCACCTCAGACACCCCAGGTGCACCCCAGGCACCTGAGACCCCCAAGCACACCACTGACACCTAGATACACCTCTGACACTCCCAGATACACCTCAGACACTGACAGGTACACTTCCGATACTCCCAGGTACACCTCTCACGCTCCCAGGCACACCCTGATACTCCCCAGGTACTCCACTGACACCCCTGGTACTCCTCTGACACACTAGATACACCCCAGACACTCCCCAGGAACACCTCAGACACTCACAGGTACACCTCTGACACCACAGTCACACCTGACACCCCAGGCACACCTCTGACACTCCCTGGTACCCTCTGACACTCCCGTACACCCCAGACACTCAGGTATATGTATATTATGTATGCTGGATTATGTATTATGTATGTACATTATGTATGTGCTCCATTTATATTTATTCAGTTTATAGCAGCGTGTATATTAATATCCCACACGCTTAATTAATGTGCCTGGCGACGTATGGAAGCTGCTAATGTATCACTTGCCACACGTCGTTCATGGTAGTTGACCAGACCTTAGCTAGGAGCAGTGCTATCCACCTCTGTGTACATACTCTATCCAGTAAACCGAACCCACAAAACTATACAGGTGTTTGTGTTCTCTCCTGTATATAGAACTACCCAGAATACCCAACACCAGGCACACCCCAGACACCCCAGGCACACCCCAGACACCCCCAGGCACACCCCAGACACCCCAGGCACACCTCCGACACTTCCAGGCACACCTCCGACACCTCAGGCACACCTCTGACACCTCAGGTACACCTCTGACACCCCAGGCACACCTCAGACACCCCAGGCACACCCCAGACACCCCAGGCACACCCCAGACACCCCAGGCACACCCCAGACACCCCAGGCACACCCCAGACACCCCCAGGCACACCCGACACTCCAGGTACGCCTCCGACACCTCTCAGGCACACCTCTGACACCTCAGGCACAACCTGACGCCCCAGGCACACCCAGACACCCAGGCACACCCCAGACACTCCCAGGCACACCCCAGACACCCCCTGCACACCTCAGACACCCCAGGTGCACCCAGACACTCCCAGGCACACCACTGACACTGCCAGGCACACCAGACACCCAGGCATACAACTGCCACCCCAGGTACACCACTGACACCCCAGGTGCACCTTGACACTACCAGGCACACCTCTGACACCCCAGGCACACCACTGACACTGCCAGGCACACCCCAGACACTCCCAGGCATACAACCGACACTCCCAGGCACACCACTGACACCCCAGGTGCACCTCTGACACCCCAGGCACACCTCTGACACTCCCAGGCACCTCTGACACCCCAGGTACAACCTGACACCCCAGGTGACAACTCTGACACCCTAGGTACACCCCAGACACTCCCCTGGTACCCTCTGACACTCCCCAGGCACACCCCAGACACCAGCTGCACCTCAGACACCCCAGGCACACCAGACACACCGGCACACCTCCGACACCCCAAGCACACCCGACACCCCAGGCACACCTCCGACACTCCAGGCACCTGACACTCCAGGCACACCTGACACCTCAGGTACACCTCTGACACTCCCAGGCACACACCTCTGACACCCCAGGTACCACTGACACTGCCTGGCACCTCTGACACACCCAGGCACACCCTGACACTCCCAGACACCAAACACTGACAGGTACACTTCCTATACCCCAGGTACACCTCTGACACTCCCAGGCACACCTCTGACACCCCAGGCACCACTGACACTCCCTGGCACTCCCTCTGACACCAGGTACACCCTCAGACACTCCCCAGGAACACCCCACACTCCCAGGTACACCCTGACACTCCCAGGTACACCTCGACACTCCCCAGGCACACCCCTGACACCCTGGTACACCTCTGACACCCAGGCACACCAGACACCCCAGGCACACCCCAGACACCCCAGGCACACCCCAGACACCCCAGGCACACCTCCCCAGACACCCCCAGGACACACCTCCGACACTCCCAGGCACACCTGACACCTCAGGCACACCTCTGACACCCCAGGCACACCCCTGACACCCCAGGCACACCCCAGACACCCCAGGTACCCCAGACACACCCCAGGCACACCCCAGACACCCCAGGCACACCTCAGACACCCCAGGCACACCCCAGACACTCCCCAGGCACACCTCCGACACTTCCAGGCACGCCTGACACTCCCAGGCACACCTCTGACACTCCCAGGCACACCTCTGACACTCCCAGGCACACCTCAGACACCCCAGGCACACCAGACACCCCAGGCACACCCCAGACCCCAGGTGCACCCCAGACACACCCCAGGTGCACACCAGACACCCCAGGCACACCACTGACACTCCCAGGCACACCTCAGACACTCCCAGGATACAACTGACACTCCCAGGCACACCACTGACACTGCCAGGTACACCCCAGACACTCCCAGGTATACAACTGACACTCCCAGGTACACCACTGACACTCCCAGGTGCACCTCTGACACTCCCAGGCACACCCTGACACTCCCAGGCACCCTCTGACATTCCCAGGCACAACTCTGACACTCCCAGGTACACCTCTGACACTCCCTAGGCACACCTCTGACACTCTGGTACTCCTCTGACACCCCAGGCACACCTCAGACACTCCCAGGCACACCTCAGACACCCCAGGCACACCCTCAGACACCCCAGGCACACCCGACACTCCCCAAGCACACCTCTGACACCCCAGGCACACCTCCGACACCTCCAGGCACACCTCCGACACCTCAGGCACACCTCCGACACCCCAGGCACACCTCTGACACTCAGGTAAAACCTCTGACACCCCAGGTACACCTCTGACACCCCAGGCACACCTCAGACACTCCCAGGAACACCACAGACACTCCGGCACACCTCAGACACCCCAGGCACACCTAGACACTCCCAGGCACCCCTCCGACACTCCCAGGTCACCTCCTGACACTCCCAGGCACAACCTGACACCCCAGGCAGTCCCACACCCTGCAGACACACCAGACACCCAGGCACACCACTGACACTCCCCAGGTGCACCTTGACACTCCCAGGCACACCTCAGACACCCCAGGTACACCACTGACACTGCCAGGCACACCTCAGACACCCCAGGCATACAACCGACACTCCCAGGCACACCACGACACTCCCCAGGTGCACCTCTGACACCCCCAGGTACACCTCTGACATCCCAGCACCCCTGACACCCCAGGCACAACTCTGACACCCCAGGCACAACCTGACACCCCTAGGTACACCTCTGACCCCAGGTACACCTCAGACACCCCAGGCACCTCAGACACCTCCAGGCACACCACTGACACCCCCAGGTACACCTCAGACACTCCCCAGGTATACAACCGCAACCCCAGGTACACCACTGACACTCCCAGGCAACCTGACACCACCAGGCACACACTCAGACACTCCCCAGGCACACCACTGACACTGCCAGGTACACCCCAGACACTCCCCAGGTACACAACTGACACTCCCAGGTACACCACTGACACTCCCAGGTACACCTCTGACACCCCAGGCACACCTCTGACACTCCCAGGTACACCTCTGACACCCCAGGTACAACCTGAGTCCCCAGGCACAACCTGACACCCCAGGCACACCCCAGACACCCCCTGGCAATTCTGACCCCAGGCACACCCCAGACACTCCCCAGTCACACCTCAGACACCCCAGGCACACCCCAGACACACCCAGGCACACCCTCTGACACCCCAGGCACACCTCCGACACCCCAGGTACACCTCAGACACTCCCAGGCACACCTAGACACTCCCAGGCACACTGACACCTCAGGTACACCTCTGACACTCCCAGGTACACCTCTGACACTCCCCAGGCACACCTCTGACACTCCCAGGTACCTCTGACACACCCAGGTACACCGCTGACACTCCAGATACACCTCAGACACTGACAGTACACTTCCTATACCCCAGGCACACCTCTGACATCCCAGGCACACCCTGACACTCCCAGGCACTCCACTGACACCCCTGGCACCTCTGACACACCAGGTACACCCCAGACACCCCAGGAACACCTCAGACACCACAGGCACACCTCTGACACTCACAGTCACACCTCTGACACTCCCCAGGTCACACCTCTGACACTCCCCTGGCACTCCCTCTGACACCCAGGCACACCCCAGACACTCCAGGTACACCCCAGACACTCCCCAGGCACACCTCAGACACCCCAGGCACACCCCAGACACTCCCAGGCACACCTCCGACACCCACACCTGACACCTCAGGCACACCCCTGACACCCCAGGCACACCCTGACACCCCAGGCACACCCCAGACACTCCCAGGTACCACCTCAGACACTCCCCAGGCACACCCCAGACACCCCAGGCACACCCCAGACACTCCCCAGGCACACCCCTTGACACCCCAGGCACACCCCGACACTCCAGGCACACTCCAGACACCCCAGGCACACCCCTGACACCCCAGGCACACCTCTGACACTCCAGGCACACCTCAGACACTCCCAGGCACACCCTGACACTCCCCAGGCACACCTCAGACACTCCCAGGTGCACCCCAGACACCCCAGGGCACATCAGACACTCCCAGGCACACCACTGACACTCCCAGGTACACCTCAGACACTCCAGGACACATCTGACACTCCCAGGCACACCACTGACACTGCCAGGCACACCCCAGACACCCCAGGCATACAACTGACACTCCCAGGCACACCACTGACACTCCCAGGTGCCCACTGACACTCCCAGGCACACCTCTGACACTCCCCAGGCACCTCTGACACTCCCCAGGTACAACTCTGACACTCCCAGGCACACACCTCTGACACTCCCTGGCACCCTCTGACACCCCAGGCACCCCAGACACTCCAGATACACCTCAGACACCCCAGGCACACCCCAGACACCCAGGCACACCTCCGACACCCCAGGCACACCACCGACACCCCAGGCACACCTCCCACACCCAGGCACACCTCCGACACCTCAGGCACACCTCCGACACCCCAGGCACACCTCTGACACTCTCAGGCACACCTCTGACACTCCGGCACACCCCTGACACTCCCAGGCACACCTCTGACAACCCCAGGCACACCCCTAGACACCCCAGGCACACCCCAGACACCCCAGGCACACCTGACATCCCAGGCACACCCCAGACACCCCAGGCACCCCAGACACCCCAGGAACACCCCAGACACCCCAGGCACACCCCACACCCCACACTCTAGACACCCCAGGCACACCCCAGACACCCCAGGTACACCCCAGACACTCCCCAGGCACCCTCAGACACCCCAGGCACCTCAGACACCCCAGGCACCCCCAGACACCCCCAGGCACACCACTGACACCCAGACACACCTCTGACACCCCACACACACCAGACACCGACAGCACACTCGGCTCCCAGGCACACCTCTCACTCCCCAGGCACACCTCTGACACCCCAGGTACTCCACCACACCCCGGCACTCCCTCTGACACTCCCCAGGCACACCCCAGACACTCCAAGGAACACCACAGACACAGGCACACCGACCACAGGCACACCTCTGACACCCCAGGCACACCCCTGACACTCCCCTGGCACTCCTCTGACATCCCAGGCACACCTAAGACACCCCAGGCACACCCCAGACACCTGCAGGCACACCCAGACACTCCAGGCACACCCCAGACACTCCCAGGCACACCCCAGACACCCCAGGCACACCCCAGACACTCCCCAGGCACACCTCAGACACTCCCAGGTGCACCTCAGACACCCCCAGGTGCACTCTGACACCCCAGGCACACCACTGACACTGCCAGGCACACCTCAGACACTCCCAGGTATACAACTGACACTCCCAGGCACACCACTGACACTCCCAGGTACACCTTGACACTCCAGGCACACCTCTGACACTCCCAGGCACACCACTGACACTGCCAGGCACACCCCAGACACTGCATACAACTGACACTCCCAGGCACACCACTGACACCCCAGGCAACCACTGACATCCCAGGTACACCTCTGACACCCCAGTGCACCTGACACCAGGCACAACCTGACACCCAGGTACACCTCTGACACCCCTGGTACACCTCTGACACTCCCCAGGCACACCTCAGACACTCCCAGGCACACCTCAGACACCCCAGGCACACCTCAGACACACAGGCACACCCGACACTCCAGGCACACCACCGACACCCCCAGGCACACCTCCGACACTTCCAGGCACACCCGACACTCCCAGGCACACCTCCGACACTCCCCAGGCACACCTCTGACACTCTCAGGCACACCTCTGACACTCCCAGGCACACCTCTGACACCCCCAGGCACACCCCTGACACCCCAGGCACACCAGACACCCCAGGCACACCCCAGACACCCCCAGGCACACTCCAGACACCCCAGGCACACCCCAGACACCCCAGGCACCTCAGACACCCCAGGAACACCCCAGACACCCCAGGCACACCCTGACACCCCAGGCACACCCCAGACACCCCAGGCACACCTCAGACACTCCAGGTACACCTCAGACACCCCAGGCACCTCAGACACTCCCAGGTGCACCTCAGACACCCCAGGCACCCCAGACACCCCAGGCACACCACTGACACTCCCAGACACACCTCTGACACTCCCCAGACACACCCCCAGACACCACAGGCACACTCCTGACACTCCCAGGCACACCCCCACGCTCCCAGGCACACCTCTGACACCCCAGGCACTCCACTGACACCCCTGGTACCCTCTGACACCCCAGGCACACCCCAGACACCTAGGCAACACCACAGACACCACAGGCACTCTGACACTAAGGCACACCTGACACTCCCCAGGCACACCCCTGACACTCCCTGCACTCCTCTGACAGTCCCAGGCACACCCAAGACACTCCCAGGCACACCCCAGACACCTCGCAGCACTCCCAGACACCAAGCACACCCCAGACACCCCAGGCACACCCCAGACACCCCAGGCACACCTCTGACACACCCCAGGCACACCTCTGACACCCCAGGCACACCTCAGACACCCCAGGCACACCCTGCAACCCCAGGTACACCCCAGACACCCCAGGCACACCCCAGACACCCAGGCACACCTCAGACACTCCCCAGGCACACCTCCCGACACCCCAGGCACACCCACACCCCCAGGCACACCCCACACCCCAGGCACACCCCACACACCCAGGCACACCTCAGACACTCCCCAGGCACACCAGACACCCCAGGTACACCTCAGACACCCCAGGCACACCCCAGACACTCCCAGGCACCCCAGACACCCCAGGCACACCACTGACACCCAGGCACACCACTGACACTCCCCAGGCACACCTTTGAACTCCCAGGCACACCTCTGACACTCCCAGGCACACCACTGACACTGCCAGGCACACCTCAGACACCCCAGGCATACAACCGACACTCCCAGGCACACCACTGACTCCAGGTGCACCACTGACACTCCCAGGCACACCCTGACACTCCCCAGGTGCACCTCCTGACACCCCAGGTACAACCTGACACTCAGGCACACCTCCTGACACTCCCTGGCACACCTCTGACACCCCAGGCACACCCCAGACACTCCCCAGGCACACCTCAGACACTCCCAGGCACACCCCACACACCCAGGCACACCTCCGACACCCCAGGCACACCACTGACACCCCAGGCACACCTCCCGACACTCCCCAGGCACACCTCCCGACACCCAGGCACACCCGACACCCCAGGCACACTGACACTCCCAGGCACACCCTGACACCCCAGGCACACCTCTGACACTCCCAGGACACCTCTGACACCCCAGGCACACCCCAGACACCTGGCACACCCCAGACACTCCCAGGCACCCCCAGACACCCCAGAACCTCAGACACCCCAGGCACACCCCAGACACTCCCAGGCACACCCCACTCCCCAGTACCCCCCAGACACCCCAGCACACCTCAGACACTCCCAGGCACACCCCAGTCAACCCCAGGCACACCTCAGACACCCCTGCACACCCCGACACCCCAGGCACCCCAGACACCCCAGGTACACCTCAGACACTCCCAGGTGCACCCTGACCTGCACCTGACACTCCCAGGTACACTCCGACACTCCCCAGGCACACCCCTGACACTCCCAGGCACACCCCTGACACTCCCAGGCACACTCTGACACCCCAGGCACACCTCTGACACCCCAGGTGCACTCCTGACACCCAGGTACCCTCTGACACACCACGCAACCCCAGACACTCCCAGGCACACCTCAGACACCCCCAGGCACACCTCTGACACCCCCAGGCACACCCCAGACACTCCCAGGCACACCCCTGACACCCCAGGCACACCCCTGACACCTCCCAGGCACACCCGACACTCCCAGGCACACCCCTGACACCAGGCACACCCCACACCCCAGGCACACCCCAGACACCCCAGGCACACCCCAGACACCCCAGGCACACCACACACCCCAGGCACACACCCCAGGCACACCTCCGACACTCCAGGCACACCTCCGACACCCCAGGCACACCCTGACACACTCCCAGGCACACCCTGACACTCCAGGCACACCCCTGACACCCCAGGCACACCCCAGCACCCCAGGCACACCCCAGACACCCCAGGCACCCCAGACACTCCCCAGGCACATCAGACACCCCAGGCACACCCCTGACACCCCAGGCACACCTCAGACACTCCCCAGGCACACCTCAGACACCTCCAGCAGGCACCGACACCCCAGGCACACCTCAGACACCCCCAGGCACACCTCAGACACCCCCAGGCACACCCTGACACCCCAGCACCTCAGACACTCCAGGCACCTCAGACACCCAGGTGCACCTGAGACACTCCCAAGCACACCACTGACACTCCCAGATACACCTCTGACACCCCAGATACACCCCAGACACTGACAGGTACACCTGATAATCCCAGGCACACCTCCTCACGCTCCCAGGCACACCTCTGATACCCCAGGCACTCCACTGACACTCCCTGGCACCTCCTGACACCCCAGGCACACCCCAGACACTCCAAGGAACACCACAGACACTCAGGTACACCCTGACACTCACAGGCACACCTCTGACACCCCAGGCACACCTCCTGACACTCCCTGGTACTCCTCTGACAGTCCCAGGCACACCCAAGACACCCCAGGCACACCCCAGACACCTCGCAGGCACACCCCAGACACCCCAAGCACACCCCCAGACACCCCAGGCACACCCCAGACACCCCAGCACCTCTGACCCCAGGCACACCTCCTGACACCCCAGGCACACCCCAGACACCCCAGGCACACCCCAGACACCCAGGCACACCCTCAGACACCCCAGGCACACCCCAGACACCCCAGGCACACCCCAGACACCCCAGGCACACCTCCACTTCCAGGCACACCACACCTCCAGGCACACCTCTGACACTTGCACACTGACACCCAGGCACTGCACACCCCAGGCACACCCCAGACACCCCAGGCACACCCCAGACACCCCGGCACACCCCAGACACCCCAGGTGCACCCCAGACACCCCAGGTGCACTTCCAGACACCCCAGGCACACCACTGACACCGCCAGGCACACCCCAGACACTCCCAGGCAACCACACCAGGCACACACTGACACTCCCAGGCACACCTTGAACCCCAGGCACACCTCTGACACTCCCAGGTACACCACTGACACTGCCAGGCACCCACCCCAGGCATACAACCGACACCCCAGGCACACCACTGACACCCCAGGTGCACCACTGACACCCCAGGCACACCTCTGACACCCCAGGCACCTCTGACACCCCAGGCACAACCTGACACCTCTAGGCACACCTCCTGACACCCCTGGCACTCCCTCTGACACCCGGTGCACACCCCACACCCCCAGCCACACCTCAGACACTCAGGCACACCCACACACCCAGGCACACCCGACACCCCAAGCACACCACCGACACCCCAGGCACACCTCCCACACTTCCCAGGCACACCCGACACCCCAGGCACACCTCTGACACTCCCCAGGCACACCTCTGACACCCCAGGCACACCCTCTGACACCCCAGGCACACCTCTGACACCCCAGGCACACCCCCAGACACCCCAGGCACCCCAGACACCCCAGGCACACCCAGACACCCCAGGCACACCCCAGACACCCCAGGCACACCCCAGACACTCCCCAGGCACACCCCACACTCCCAGGCACTCCCAGACACCAGGTCACACCTCAGACACTCCCAGGTACACCTCAGACACTCCCCAGGCACACCACCGACACCCCAGGCACCCACACCCCAGGCACACCTCTGACACCCCAGGCACACCTCCAGACACTCCCAGGTACACCTCTGACACTCCCCAGGCACCCTCTGACACTCCCCAGGCACACCCTCTGACACCCCAGGCACACCTCTGACACCCCAGGCACACCTCTGACACTCCCCAGGCACACCTCTGACACCCCAGGCACACCACCGACACCCTGGCACACCTCTGACACCCTAGGTACACCCCAGACACTCCCCAGGCACACCTCAGACACTCCCCAGGCACACCCCTGACACCCCAGGCACACCCCAGACCCCAGGCACACCCCCAGACACCCCAGGCACACCCCTGACACCCCAGGCACACCCCAGACACCTGCACACCCCAGACACCCCAGGCACACCCCAGACACCCCGGGCACACCTCCGACACTCCAGGCACACCTCCGACACTCCCAGGCACACCTCTGACACTCCCAGGCACACCCCTGACACCCCAGGCACACCTCAGACACCCCAGTGCCCCAGACACCCCCAGGCACACCTCAGACACCCCAGGTGCACCTCAGACACCCCAGGTGCAACCTCAGACACTCCCAGGCACACCACTGACACTGCCAGGCACACCTCAGACACTCCCAGGTATACAACTGACACCCCAGGCACACCACTGACACTCCCAGGTGCACCTTGACACTCAGAGCACACTTTGATACTCCAGGGCACACCCCACACCCCTGAACCTCTGACACTCCCCAGGCACACCTCAGACACCAGGCACACCCCCAGACACTCCCAGGCACACCTCAGACACCCCAGGCACACCCCAGACACCCCAGGCACACCTCCTGACACCCAGGCACACCTCCGACACCCCCAGGCACACCCCACACTCCTGCACCCTGACACCCCAGGCACACCCCTGACACCCCAGGCACACCCCAGACACCCCAGGCACACCCCAGACACCCCAGCCACCTCAGACACCCCAGCACCCCAGACACTCCCCAGGCACACCAGACACTCCCCAGGCACACCACACACTGCCAGGCACACCCCCAGACACTCCCACACAACTGACACTCCCCAGGCACACCACCACACCCAGCACCTTGACACTACCAGGCACACCTCTGACACTCCCAGGCACACCACTGACACTGCCAGGTACACCCCAGACACTCCAGCCATACAACTGAACCCCAGGCACCACTGACACCCCAGGTGCACCTCTGAACACCCAGGCACACCTCTGACACTCCCAGGTGCACCTCTGACACTCCCAGGCACAACCTGACACTCCCCAGGCACAACTCTGACACTTAGGCACACCTCTGACACCCCTGGCACCTCTGACACTCCCAGGCACACCCCAGACACTCCCCAGTTACACCCCTCAGACACCCCAGGCACACCCCAGACACACCCAGGCACACCTCCGACACCCCAAGTACACCTCCGACACTCCCAGGCACCACTGACACCTGTGCACCTCTGACACTCCCCAGGCACACCTCTGACACCCCAGGCACCCTGACACTCCCAGGCACAACCTTGACACCCCAGGTACACCTCTGACACTCCTAGGCACACCCCTGACACTCCCAGGCACACCTCTGACACTCCCAGGTACACCTCAGACACTCCAGGCCACCCCAGACACACCCAGCACCCTGGACACCCCAGGCAACTCGACACCCTGCACACCCGACACCCAGGCACACCCACACCCCAGGCACACCCGACACCCAGGCACACCCCAGACACCCCAGGCACACCTCAGACACCCCAGGTGCACCTCAGACACTCCCCAGGTGCACCCCAGACACCCCCTGCACCCACACCCCAGGCACACCACTGACACTCCCAGACACACCTCTGACACTCCCAGACACACCCCAGACACTGACAGGCACACCTGATACCCCAGGCACACCTCTCACGCCCCAGGCACCCCTGATACTCCCACCACCCCACTCTGACACCCCAGGCACACCTCAGACACCCAAGAACACCACACAGACACCACACACCTCTGACACTGCCATCCCACACCCCAGGCACACCCTGACACTCCCTGGACTCCTCTGACAGTCCCAGGCACCTAAGACACTCCCCAGGCACACCCCAGACACTGCAGGCACACCCCAGACACTCCCCAAGCACACCCCAGACACTCCCCAGGCACACCCCAGACACACCCAGGCACACCCTCTGACACCCCAGGCACACCTCTGACACTCCCAGGCACACCCCTCAGACACCCCAGGCACACCCCAGACACTCCCCAGGCACACCTCCCCAGACACCCAGACACACCCCTGACACCCCAGGTACACCCCAGACACCCCAGGCACACCTCCGACACTCCAGGCACACCCGACACTCTCAGGCACACCCCACACCCCCAGGCACACCTCTGACACCCCAGGCACACCCCAGACACCCCAGGCACACCCCAGACACCCCAGGCACACCAGACACCCCAGGCACACCCCAGACACCCCAGGCACCAGACACTCCCAGGTGCACTTCAGACACCCCAGGCACACCACTGACACTGCCAGGCACACCTCAGACACCAGGCATACAACTGACACTCCCAGGCACACCACTGACACCCCAGGTGCACCACTGACACCCCAGGCACACCTCTGACACTCCCCAGGTGCACCCCTGACACTCCCAGGCACACCTCTGACACTCCCAGGTACACCTCTGACACCCTCAGTACACCTCTGACACCCCAGGCACACCCCCAGACCCCAGGTACACCTCAGACACCCCAGGTACACCTCAGACACACACCCAGGCACACCTCCTGACACCCCAGGCACACCTCTGACACCCCCAGGTACCATCCACACTCCCAGGCACACCCACACTCCCAGGCACACCTCAGACACCCCAGGCACACCTCAGACACTCCCAGGCACACCCCTGACACTCCCCAGGCACACCTCTGACACCCCAGGCACACCTCTGACACCCCAGGCACACCCCAGACCCCAGGCACACCCCAGACACCCCAGGCACACCCCAGACACCCTGGTGCACACCTCAGACACCCCAGGCCACCTGACACTCCCAGCCTCCGACACCCCAGGCACACCCCTGACACTCCCAGGTACAACCTGACACTCCAGGCACACACCCCAGGCACACCCCAGACACCCCAGGCACCCCAGACACCCCAGGTACACCCCAGACACTCCCCAGGTGCACACCAGACACTCCCCAGGCACACCACTGACACTCCCAGGCACCCTCAGACACTCCAGGCATACACCTGACACTCCCAGGCACACCACGACACTCCCAGGTACACCTTGACACTCAGAGCACACCTTGACACTCCCAGGTACACCTCTGACACTCCCCTGGAACCCTCTGACACTCCCAGGCACACCCCAGACACCCCAGGCACACCTCCCAGACACCCCAGGCACACCTCAGACACCCCAGGCACACCCCTGACACTCCCCAGGTACACCTCCGACACTTCCCAGGCACACCTCCGACACCTCAGGCACACCTCTGACACTCCCTCAGGCAAACTCTGACCCCAGGCACACCCCAGACACTGGCACACCCCAGACACTCCCAGGCACACCTCAGACACCCCAGGCACACCCCAGACACCCCAGGTGCACCTCAGACACCCCAGGCACATCACGACACTCCCCAGGCACACCACTGACACTGCCAGCCACCCCAGACACTCCCAGGCATACACAACTGACACTCCCAGGCACACCACTGACACTCCCAGGTACACCCTGACACCCAGGCACACCTCCCCACACCCTGGCACAACTACTGACACTCCCAGGCACACCTCAGACACTCCCTGCCATACAACTGACACTCCCCAGGCACACCACGACACCCCAGGTGCACCCTGACACTCCCAGGTACACCTCTGACACTCCCAGGCACCCTCTGACACTCCCAGGCACAACTCTGACACTCCCAGGCACAACCTGACACTTAGGCACACCTCTGACACCCCTGGCACACCTCTGACACCCCAGGGTACACCTCAGACACTCCCAGTTACACCCTCAGACACCCCAGGGCACATCAGACACACCCAGGTACACCTCTGACACTCCGCAAGCACCGACACTCCCAGGCACACCACTGACACTCCCAGGCACCTCTGACATCCCCAGGCACACCTCTGACACTCCCCAGGTGCACCCTCTGACACTCCCAGGCACAACCCCTGACACCCCAGGCACAACCCCTGACACCCCAGGCACCTCTGACACCCCCAGGCACCCCACACCCCAGGCACACCCCAGACACTCCCAGGCACACCTCAGACACCCCAGGCACACCCCAGACACACCCAGGCACACCTCCGACACTCCCCAAGCACCTCCGACACTCCCCAGGCACACCTCAGACACCTCCAGGCACACCTCCAGACACTCCCAGGCACACCTCCGACACTCAGGTACACCTCAGACACCTGCCCCACACTGGCACCAGACACCCCAGGTGCACCTCAGACACTTGCACCCACACCCCAGGCACACCTCCGACACTCCCCAGGCACACCTCTGACACTCCCAGACACCCCTGACACTCCCAGGCACACTCCACACTCCCCAGGCACACCTCTGACACTCCCAGGCACCTCTGACACTCCTGCACACCTCTGACACTCCCAGGTACACCTCTGACACTCCCCAGGCACACCTCAGACACCCCAGGATACACCACACACCTCACAGGCACACCTCTGACACTCCCAGGCACACCCCTGACACCCCAGGTACACCTCTGACACTCCCCAGGCACTCCTCTGACACCCCAGGTACACCCCTCTGACACTCCCAGGCACACCTCAGACACCCCAGGTACACCTCTGACACTCCCAGGCACACCTCTGACACTCCCAGGTACACCTCTGACACTCAGGTACACCTCTGACACTCCCCAGGCACACCCCTGACTTCAGGCACACCCCTGCACTCCCAGGCACACCCTCAGACACCCCAGGTACACCTCAGACACCCCAGGCCACCTCCGACACTCCCAGGCACCTCAGACACTCCCAGGCACACCTACACTCCCCAGGCACAACTGACACCCCAGGCACACCCCAGACACCTGCCCCAGACACCCCAGGCACACTCAGACACCCCAGGTGCACCTCAGACACCCCAGGCATCAGACACCTCCCAGGCACACCACTGACACTGCCAGGTACACCCCAGACATCCCCAGGCATACAACCTTAACTCAGGCACACCACTGACACTGGTGCACCTTCACTCCCAGGCACACCTCTGACACCCCAGGCACACTGCTAGGTACACCCCACACTCCCAGGTATACAACTGACACTCCCCAGGCACACCACTGACACTCCCCAGGTGCACTTGACACTCCCCAGGCACACCTCTGACACTCCCAGGTGCACCCTCTGACACCCAGGCAACTCTGACACTCCAGCAACCTGACACTCCTAGGTACACCTCTGACACTCCCCTGGCATCCTGACACCCCAGGCACACCCCAGACACTCCCAGTTACACTCTGACACTGACCCCAGCCCAGGCACACCGACACCCCTGCCTCCGACACCCCAAGGACACCTCTGACACTCCCAGGTACACCTCTGACACTCCCAGGCACACCCTGACACTCCCAGGTGCAACCCCACACTCCCCAGGCACACCCTGACACCCCCAGGCACACCTCTGACACTTAGGCACACCCGATACCCTGGCACTGACACCCCAGGCACACCCCAGACACCCCAGGCACACCTCAGACACTCCCCAGGCACACCCCAGACACACCCAGGTGCCACCTCCGACACCCCAAGTGCACCTGACACTCCCCAGGCACACCTCCGACACTCCAGGCACACCTCCGACACCCCAGGCACACCTCCGACACCTCTCGGCACACTGACATCCCAGTGGCACCTCAGACACCCCAGGCACACCTCTGCACCCCAGGCACCAGACACCCCAGGCACATCAGACACTCCCCAGGCACACCACTGACACTCCCAGGCACACCGACACCCCTGCAGTACCCACTGACACTCTGCACTGACACACTCCCAGGCACACCTCAGACACTCCAAGGAACACACACACCAGGCACACCCTCTGACACCCCACAGGCACACCCTGACACTCCCCAGGCACACCTCTGACACTCCCTGGTACACCTCTGACAGTCCCAGGTACACCCCACACACCCCAGGCACACCCCCAGACACCTGCAGGCAACCTCAGACACTCCAAGCACACCCAGACACTCCAGGCACACCCTCAGACACTCCCAGGCCACCGACACTCCCAGGCTACACCTCTGACACTCCCCAGGCACACCTCAGACACCCCAGGCACACCCTCAGACACCCCAGGCACACCCCAGACACCCCAGACACACCAGACACCCCCAGGCACACCCCAGACACTCCCCAGGCACACCTGACACCTCCAGGAACTCCGACACCTCAGGCCACCTCCGACACTCTCAGGTACACCTCTGACACTCTCAGGTACACACTCTGACACTCCCAGGTACACCTCAGACACTCCCAGGTACACCTCAGACACTCCTAGGTACATCTCAGACACTCCCAGGTGCACCTCAGACACACCCAGGTGCACCTCAAACACTCCCCTGTACACCACTGATACTGCCAGGTACACCTCAGACACTCCCAGGTATACAACTGACACTCCCAGGTACACCACTGACACTCCCAGGTGCACCTTTGAACTCCCAGGCACACCTCTGACACTCCCAGGTACACCACTGACACTGCCAGGTACACCTCAGACACTCCCAGCTATACAACTGACACACCCAGGTAAACCACTGACACTCCCAGGTGCACCTCTGACACTCCCAGGTACACCTCTGACACTCCCAGGTGCACCTCTGACACTCCCAGGTACAACTCTGACACTCCCAGGTACAACTCTGACACTCCTACGTACACCTCTGACACTCCCTGGTACTCCTCTGACACTCCCAGGTACACCTCAGACACTCTCAGGTGCACCTCCGACACTCCCAAGTACACCACCGACACTCCCAGGTACACCTCCTACACTTCCAGGTACACCTCCGACACTCTCAGGTACACCTCCGACACTCCCAGGTACACCTCTGACACTCTCAGGTACACCTATGACACTCCCAGGTACACCTCTGACACTCCCAGGTACACCTCTGATACTCCCAGGTACACCTCAGACACTCCTAGTGTAATGAGACAAAACTCAATGAGAGAAGAGGAAGATATATATAAGTAGGAAGTATAGAGAGTAGGAATGTAAAGATAGGAAACTTGGTAGCAGTGGCCTGGATGTTGTTTGCACAGCGTCACTACGCTTATCTTATCTCGTATGTCAATACACGTATATTACTTCTTAAAGGGACAACTTGTTAAACACCTCTTCGATACAACTATTTATTAATTCACTCAATGACATGGACACATTAATATCACTATTATATCGGGGTACTAACACATTATGCTTTACGTTACTTGACACTGACTCTCGGACACACCTGAATGAATACACTTCCCACAGTAGGTAACTCACCCTAGGACGTTCTGACAAGACTCACGTGTACCCTGACGTAGGCCCAGTGAGTGCTGGCTGGGCTACCTCCTATGGGAAAGTCTGCTTAGCTGGCGATGCCTGGTCTGGTCGGGAGGTCTCCCTCCCGACCTGGGGAGGGGACGTGCGTGACTCTGCTTAGTGAACCGAGTGACGACCCGAACGGGAGAGAGATGACAGCAACCAGAATGAGAATCTGTATGACCAGGATCAGAATGATAATCGTAATCGAATCGTGAGAATGCCCGTGACGGGACCGTAGGGCCTTTTATGGGGCCGGCCCAGCCGGCTTCTGACCCCAACACCAACACCAAACTGGTTTGAGGATCTGCATAGTTGTGTGCAGGTGTGGTCCTGGCCAGGTGTCTGCTAGGTGCGGCCAGGTCACCGGCTCACGTCATTAGCGGCGAGGTCAAGTCCTTTTGGTCGACCTGAGGTGTCAACACGGGAATGTGGTGGTGTCAATGAGGTCTGTGGTGTACTTGTTGTTATATGCATATAATTCTGGGCTGTAAGGTTTGGTCTGGACAATCACTCACACACACTAGCACACCCCAGACACTCCCCAGTACACTTCAGGACACCCCAGGCACACCCTCAGACACCCCAGGCACTCCCCTGCATTCCCCAGGAACACCCCAGACACCCCAGGCACACACCCCAGTCACCCCAGGCACACCCCCAGACACTCCCAGGTACGCCTCAGACACTCCCAGGTCCACCTCAGACACTCTCAGGTGCACCTCAGACACTCCCAGGTGCACCTCAGACACTCCCAGGTGCACCTCAGACACTCCCAAGTACACCACTGACACTCCCAGATACACCTCTGACACTCCCACATACACCTCAGACACTGACAGGTACACTTCCGATACTCCCAGGTACACCTCTCACGCCACCAGGTACACCTCTGAAACTCCCAGGTACTCCACTGACACTCCCTGGTACTCCTCTGACACTCCCAGGTACACCTCAGACACTCCAAGGAACACCACAGACACTCACATGTACACCTCTGACACTCCCAGGTACACCTCTGACACTCCCTGGTACTCCTCTGACAGTCCCAGGTACACCTAAGACACTCCCAGGTACACCTCAGACACTCGCAGGTACACCTCAGACACTCCCAAGTACACCTCAGACACTCCCAGGTACACCTCAGACACTCCCAGGTACACCTCTGACACTCCAAGGCACACCTCTGACACTTCCAGGTACACCTCCGACACTCTCAGGTACACCTCTGACACTCTCAGGTACACCTCTGACACTCCCAGGTACACCTCTGACACTCCCTGGTACACCTCAGACACTCCCAGGTATACCTCAGACACTCCCAGGTACATCTCAGACACTCCCAGATACACCTCAGACACTCCCAGGTACACCTCCGACACTCCCAGGTGCACCTCTGAACTCCCAGGTACACCTCCGACACTCTCAGGTACACCTCCGACACTCCCAAGTACACCTCCGACACTCCCAGGTACACCTCCGACACTTCCAGGTACACCTCCGACACTCTCAGGTACACCTCAGACACTCCCAGGTACACCCCTGACACTCCCAGGTGCACCTCTGACACTCTCAGGTGCACCTCTGACACTCCCAGGTGCAACTCTGACACTCCCAGGTACACCTCAGACACTCCCAGGTGCACCTCTGACACTCCCAGGTGCACCCCTGACACTCCCAGGTACACCTCTGACACTCCCAGGTACAACTCTGACGCTTCCAGGTACAACTCTGACACTCCCAGGTACACGTCAGACACTCCCAGGTGCACCTCAGACACTCCCAGGTGCACCTCAGACACTCCCAGGTGCACCTCAGACTCTCCCAGGTACACCTCTGACAGTGCCAGGTACACCTCAGACACACCCAGGCATACAACTGACACTCCCAGGTACACCACTGACACTCCCAGGTACACCTCTGACACTCCCAGGTGCACCTCTGACACTCCCAGGAGCACCTCTGACACTCGCAGGTACAACTCTGATACTCCCAGGTACAACTGTGACACTCCCAGGTACACCTCAGACACTCCCAGGTACACCTCAGACACTCCCAGGTACACCCCTGACACTCCCAGGTGCACCTCAGACACTCCCAGGTACACCTCTGACACTCCCACCTACACCCCTGACACTCCCAGGTGCACCTCAGACACTCCTAGGTGCACCTCTGACACTCCCAGGTACACCTCTGACACTCCCAGGTACACCACTGACACCCCAGGTACCCTCTGACACACCCAGGCACACCGCTGACACCCCAGATACACCCCAGACACTGACTGTACACTTCCTATAACTCCCAGGTGCACACCTCTCACACCCCAGGCACCTCTGACACCCCAGGTACCCACTGACACCCCCTGGCACTCCCCTCTGACACACACTAGGCACACCTCAGACACTCCCCAGGAACACCTCAGACACTCCCAGGCACACCTCTGACACTCACAGTTACACCTTTGATAATCCCAGGTACACCTCTGACACTCCCCTGAACCCTCTGACACTCCCAGGTACACCCCAGACACTCCCAGGCACACCTCAGACACCCCAGGCACACCTCCGACACCCCAGGTACACCCCAGACACTCCCAGGCACACCTCAGACACTCCCAGGTGCACTTCAGACACTCCCAGGCACACTACTGACACTGCCAGGCACACCCCAGACACTCCCAGGTATACAACCGACACTCCCAGGCACACCACTGACAATCCCAGGTACACCTCTTGATACTTCCAGGTACACCGACACTCCCCTGGAACCCTCTGACACTCCCAGGTACACCTCAGACACTCCCCAGGTACACCTCAGACACTCCCCAGGCACACCGCTGACACTCCCAGACACACCCCACACCCTGACATGTACACTTCCCATAACTCCCCAGGCACACCTCTCACAACTCCCCAGTGCACCTCTGACACTCCCAGGCACCACCGACACTCCCTGGTACTCCCTCTGACACACCAGGTACACCTCAGACACTCCCAGGAACACCTCCAGACACTCACAGGTACACCTCTGACACTCCAGTTACACTCTTGACACTCCCAGGCACACCCTCTGACACTCCCAGGTACACACCCTGACACTGCCAGGTACACCCCTCAGACACTCCCAGGTATACAACTGACACTCCCAGGTACACCACTGACACCCAGGTGCACCACTGACACTCCCAGGTAAACCTCTGACACTCCCCAGGTGCACCTGACACCCCAGGTACAACCTGACACCCCAGGCACACCTCACACCCCTGGCACCTCTGACACCCCAGGCACACCCCAGACACTCCCCAGTTACACCCCAGACACTCCCCAGGCACACCCCAGACACACCCAGGTACACCTCCGACACCCCAAGCACACCCACCGACACCCCCAGGCACACTCCCCACACCTCCAGGCACACCTCGACACTCCCAGGCACACCTCGACACTCCCAGGTACACCTCACACTCCCAGGCACACCTCTGACACTCCCAGCACCCCTGACACTCCCAGGTACACCTCTGATACACTCCCAGGCACACCCCTAGACACCCTAGGTACACCCCAGACACCCCAGGCACACCTCCAGACACTCCCCAGGCACACCCCAGACACCCCAGGTACCCCAGACACCCCCAGGAACACCCCACACTCCCAGGTACCCCCAGTCACCCCCAGGTACACCTCCAGACACTCCCAGGCACACCAGACACCCCAGGCACACCTCAGACACCTCAGGCACCCTCAGACACCCAGGTGCACCTCAGACACTCCCCAGGTGCACCCCAGACACTCCAGTACACCACTGACACTCCCCAGATACACCTCTGACACTCCCAGATACACCTCAGACACTGACAGGTACACTTCTGATACTCCCAGGTACACCTCTCACGCTCCCAGGTACACCTCTGAAACCCCAGGTACCCACTGACACTCCCCTGGTACTCCTCTGACACTCCCAGGCACACCTCAGACACTCCAAGGAACACCACAGACACCACAGGTACACCTCTGACACTCACAGGTACACCTCTGACACTCCCAGGCACACCTCTGACACCCTCTGGTACTCCTCTGACAGTCCCAGGTACACCTAAGACACTCCCCAGGCACACCTCAGACACTGCAGGCACACCCCAGACACCCCAAGCACACCTCAGACACCCCAGGCACACCTCAGACACTCCCAGGTACACCTGACACCCGTAGGCCACCTCTGACACTCCCCAGGCACACCTCAGACACCCCAGGCACACCCCCCAGACACCCCAGGCACACCCCAGACACCCCAGATACACCTCAGACACCCCAGGCACACCCCAGACACTCCCCAGGCACACCTCCGACACCTCCAGGCACACCTCCGACACTCTCAGGCACACCTCTGACACCTCTCAGGCACTCTGACACCCCAGGCACACCCCAGACACTCCCAGGCACACCAGACACCCCCAGGCACACCCCAGACACTCCCAGGCACACCCCAGACACCCCAGGTGCACCTCAGACACTCCCAGGTGCACTCTCAGACACTCCCAGGCACACCACTGACACTGCCAGGCACACCTCAGACACTCCCAGGTATACAACTGACACCCCAGGCACACCACTGACACCCCAGGTACACCTTGAACTCCCAGGCACACCCTGACACCCCTGGTACACCACTGACACTGCCAGGCACACCTCAGACACTCCCAGGCATACAACTGACACCTGGTCCACCACTGACACCCCAGGTGCACCACTGACACTCCAGGCACACTCTGACACTCCCAGGTGCACCTCTGACACTCCCAGGCACAACTCTGACACTCCCAGGTACACCCTCTGACACCCCCTGTACCCTCTGACACCCCAGGCACACCCCAGACACTCCCAGTCACACCTCAGACACCCCAGGTACACCCCAGACACACCCAGGCACACCTCCACACCCCAAGCCACCAACGACACCCCAGGCACACCTCCCACACCTCCAGGCACACCTCCGACACTCCTCAGGCACACCTCTGATACCCCCAGGCACACCTCAGACACCCCAGGTGCACCTCAGACACCCCAGGCACACCCCCAGCACCCCAGGCACACCCTCAGACACCCAGGCACACCCCACACCCCAGGCACACCCCAGACACCCCAGGCACTCCCCAGACACCCCAGCAACACCTCAGACACCCCAGGCACACCCCAGTCACCCCAGGCACACCCCAGACCCCAGGCCCCACACCACCCACACACCTCAGGTGCACCTCAGACACCCCCAGGTGCACCAGACACCCCAGGTGCACCCAGACACCCCAGGTGCACCTCCGACACTCCCAGGCACACCTCCGACACCCCAGGCACACCTCTGATACCCCAGGTACACCTCTGATACTCCAAGGCACACCGCTGACACTCCCAGGCACACCTCTGACACTCCCAGGTACACCCCTGACACTCCCAGGTATTCCTCTGACACTCCCAGGTACCCCTCTGACACACCCAGGCACATCGCTGACACTCCCCAGATACACCAGACACTGACAGGCACATCTCCCCATACCCCCAGGCACACCCTCTCACACTCCCAGGTGCACCTCTGACACCCCAGGTACTCCTCTGACACACTAGGTACACCTCAGACACTCCCAGGAACACCTCAGACACTCACAGGCACACCTCTGACACTACAGTTACACCTTTGATACTCCCCAGGCACACTCTGACACTCCCTGGAACCCTCTGACACCCCAGGCACACCCTCAGACACCCCCAGGCACACCCTCAGACACCCCAAGCACACCTCAAACACCCCAGGCACACCTCAGACACTCCCCAGGCACACCTCCAGACACTTCCAGGCACACCCCCGACACTCCCAGGTGCACACCCTGACACTCTCAGGTACAACTCTGACACTCCCCAGGTACACCTCAGACACTCCAGGCCCCAGACACCAAAAGAGTGGCTGCCATACTTTGACGTTATCTAGACACAGCAGCGACACAGTGTTAACCTTGAGGCACCGAGCCACCCCAGTACACCCTGGGCACTCCTAACCCCCAGTCCCAATTCCCCGACACCCGCCTCACACACACACACACACACACACACACACACACACACACACACACACACATACACATGTCAACTTTCCAGAGCTGTAAGAGTTTTGTTCCTGAAATCTTTTGTATTTATTTATTATAAGTACAGTACGTTGTTGATATTCACGATGACAATTTTCGCACATTTTTCGTCTGTTTATAAGTTTTATTACCAGCAAGGAACCAATTCTTAACGGTAATTAATCACTCAGACAGTCTCCGTAGGTTTCATCATATACTGTCTTTAAATTTCTTCCCTAAGTTAAGAATATTTACCTTAGTCTAGGAAACGGCTTTTCTACAGAATACTGTAAAGAAAAATCATAATAATTCACTCTGCCTAAGACCTTTCAGACAAGAGAAGAAAAATCTCTCAAAGATTAAATCCCCAAATTTATCTCCTGAAAAACTCTGTGCAACGACGACACTAATTTTCTGAAAATATCTGGAAATCTATTTTAATACATAAATGAAATTTAATCTCTTTATTGAAGACTGCACTTCATTCACCAGAACCAGCAATACGTAATCGAACGAAGTAATACTGAT
>NW_024739905.1:5000-14057 GCF_018991925.1 Homarus americanus | reverse complement strand
AAGGTGTAATATTGGGGGAGGCCGGGCTACATTCATTCAAAGCAGTAGTAAAATAGTAAAAGATACAGTATGTGTAAATACAGGTAGTAGCAGTAGCAATATAAAATACAGGTAGTATATGTAAAGATACAGGTAGTAGTACAGGTAAAAAACTATACAGGTAAGATAGTAGTAGTACAGAAGATACAGGTAGTAGTAGCACAGGTAAAGATACTAGTAGTAGTAGGTAATAGTAAAGACACAGGTAGTAGTAGCATAGAAAAGATACAGGTAGTAGTAGAAGCAAAGCGAAAGATATTGGCAGTAGTAACAGATTAAGCGATACAGGTAGTAGTAGTAGTAAAGATACAGGTAGTAGTAGTAGCACAGGTAAAGACACAGTAGAAAGAGTACAAAAGATACAGGTAGTAGTAGGCACAGGTAAAGATACAGGTAGTAGTAGTACAGTAAAGACACAGGTGGTAGTAGTAGCACAGGTAAAGATACAGGTAGTAGTAGCACAGGTAAAGATACAGGTAGTAGCACAGGTAAAGATACAGGTAGTAGTAGTACAGGTAAAGATACAGGTGGTAGTAGTAGCACAGGTAAAGAACAGGTAATAGTAGCACAAAAGATACAGGGTAGTAAAAGATTATGTGTGAAGAGTAGTAGCACAGGTAAAGATACAGGTAGTAGTAGATACAAAAGATACAGGTAGTAAACAGGTAAAGATATTATAGTAGATAAACAGATAATAGTAGTAACAGGTAAAGATATATAGTAGATATATAAAGATACAGGTAGTAGTAGTAGTACAGGTAAAGATAAGTGTAGTAGTAGTAATAGTAAAGAAAAGCAGAAGGTAAAGATACAGGTGGTAGTAGTAGCACAGGTAAAAGATACAGGTAGTAAGAAAAGGGTAAAGATACAGGTAGTAGTAGTACAGGTAAAGATACAGGATAAAGAAAAGGTAGTAGTAGTACAGGTAAAGATACAGGGTAGTAGTAGTAACAGGTAAAGATACAGGTAGTAGTAGTAATAAGGCAAAGATATGCGGTAGTAGTACAGGTAAAGATACAGGTAGTAGTAGTAACAGGTAAAGATTACAGGTAGTAGTAGTGTACAGGTAAAGATAAGGGGTAAAGATTATGTAGCACAGGTAAAGATAAGGTCGTAGTAGTAGTACAGGTAAAGATACAGGTAGTAGTAGGAACAGGTAAAGATACTATATAGTAGTAGTACAGGTAAAGATATAGATAGTAGTAGTAGTACAGGTAAAGATACAGGTAGTAGTAAAGCAGGTAAAGAACATAGTAGTAGTAGTACAGGTAAAGATACAGGTAGTAGGAGTACAGGTAAAGATACAAGTAGTAGAAAGTAGTAGTACAGGTAACGATACAGGTAGTAGTACAGGTAAAGATACAGGTAGTAGTAGTAGTACAGGAAGATACAGGTAGTAGTAGCACAGGTAAAGATATAGGTAGTAGTAGTAATATAAAGATACAGTAGAGTAGCAGTATAAAGATACAGGTAGTAGTAGATAAGGTAAAGATACATGTAGTAGCACAGGTAAAGATACAGTAGTAGTAGTAGTACAGGTAAAAACAAATAAATAGTAGTAGTAGCACAGGTAAAGATACAGGTAGTAGTAGTAGAATAAAGTAAAGACATATAGTAGTAGTAGCACAGTAAAGATACAGAGTAGTAGTAGCACAGTAAAGATAAGGTAGTAGGTAGTACAGGAAAGAACAGGTAGTCAGTAGTAGAACAGTAAAGATAATAGTAGTAGTAGTACAAGGTAAAGACACATGTAGTAGTAGTAAACAGGTAAAACAGGCAGTAGTAGTAGTACAAAAGATACAGGTAGTAGAAGAAATATAGTAAAGATACAGGGTAGTATAATATAAAGATACAGGTAGTAGTAGTAATAGGAAAAGACATACATAGTAGTAGTAGTACAGGTAAAGACAGTATAGTAGTAGTACAGGTAAAGATATAATGTAGTAGTACAGGTAAAGAGGATATAGTAGTAGTAGCACAGGTAAAGATACAGGTAGTAGTAGAAGAAAGGAGTAAAGATACAGTAGTAGTAGAGTACAGGTAAAGATACAGGTAGTAGTAAGTACAGTAAAAAGATATTAGTAGTAGTACTATGTAAAGAAGGTATGACAGAGAAAGATAGTACAGGTAAAGACAGGTAGTAGAAAGTACAGGTAAAGATACAAGGTAGTAGTAGCAATAGGTAAAATACAGGTAGTAGATATTATAAAAGATATGTAGTAGTAGTACAGGTAAGACAACAGTAGTAGTAATATGTAAAAGATGTTATATAGCAATATAAAAGATAGTAACAGAAAGTAGTACAGGTAAAGATAGGTAGTAGTAGTACAGTAAAGATACAGGTAGTAGTAGTAGTACAGGTAAAGATACAGGTAGTATAGAGTACAGGTAAAGATACAGGTAGTAGTACAGGTAAAGATACAGGTAGTAGTAGTAGTACAGGAAAAGATACAGGTAGTAGTAGTAGTACAAGGTAAAGATACAGAGTAGTAGTAATATATAAAGACACAGGTAGTAGTAGTAGTAAGGAAAGATACAGGTAGTAGTAGTAGCAAAGACAGGTGGTAGTAGTAGTAAAAAAAAGACAGGTAAAGATACAGGGTGGTAGTAGATAAGGTAAAGACACAGTAGTAGTAGTAAGGTAAAGATACAGGTAGTAGTAGTATACAGGTAAAGATACAGGTTAGTAGTAGTACAGGTAAAGATACAGTAGTAGTACAGGTAAAGATACAGGTAGTAGTAGTACAGGTAAAGATACAGGTAGTAGTAGTACAGGTAAAGATACAGGTGTAGTAGTACAGGTAAAGATACAGTAGTAGTAGTACAGGTTAAGATAGAGGTAGTAGTAGTACAGGTAAAGATACAGGTAGTAGTAGAAGCAGTAAAGACAGGTAGTAGTAGTAGACAGGTAAAGATACAGGTGTAGTAGTACAGGTAAAGATACAGGTGGTAGTAGTAGTACAGGTTAAGGATACAGGTAGTAGATAAAGATACAGGTTAGTAGTACAGGTAAAGACAGGTAGGTAGTAGTAAAGGTAAAGATACAGGTAGTAGTACAGGTGAAGACAGTGGTAGTAGTACAGGTAAAGATACAGGTAGTAGTACAGGTAAAGATACAGGTAGTAGTAGTACAGGTAAAGATATAGGTAGTAGTAGTAGTACAGGTAAAGATACAGGTAGTAGTATAGGTAAAGATATAGGTAGTAGTAGTACAGGTAGACAGGTGGTAGTAGTAGTACAGGTTAAGATACAGGTAGTAGTAGTACAGGTAAAGATACAGGTAGTAGTAGTAGTACAGGTAAAGATACAGGTAGTAGTAGTAGTACAGGTAAAGATATAGGTATGCTCAATAGTACAGGTAGCAGTAGACCCGAAATTGCAGGTGGAGTCCAGTAACATTCCCAGCCGGTAACAACAAATGCGTCATCATTAATAATTTCTCTTGGTGAAGAAACACAAATTATTCATTCGTACTATTATATTTATGTTAGTAGGATAGGAACTGCCTCATTAACTGTTTAATGCTCTTGAATATTTGATGAGTTTAGTAGTGTAACTCTCGGGAGGTGATGACCCACTTTACACTTAACCTGTACTGTTGGTTGGTGAGTGAGTGAGTGAGACAACCTGGCGTTACTGTGTGTTGTGTTAGATGATGTACTGTAGAGCAGAGGTTCTCAACCAGGGGGAAATTCAGGTTTTCAGGGGGAACTGATTCGGGAGCAAGGATATGTTCGATGAGAAATCAAACAGAATTTTGGCCCTTGATGTGCGATTCCTAAAAAGTGGCAGAAGCTATCCGTGCATTGCTTCCGTTTGTGTCGACATATCTTTGTGAGTCAGGCTTTTCAACTCTGTTGCAAATTAAAACAAAGCAACATGGTAGATTAAGTGAAAATGACGTTGTGCCTTTCAACTTCTCCGCTTGTATCCAGAATTGGCGAAAAAAAACAATACAAGTTTCTCATTGAGGTAATCTTCATCTGAATAAAATTAATTACAAATTACAATATCCTGGTCTATTGAACTTTTGTTTATTGATTATGCTTCAGTTTGGTCTGTTAAGTAATTCATTATAAATAAAAATAAAACTATTTTACTTTATTCAAGTTTATAAATCCATCAACATTTTCAATTGGCATTTAATTTGTAAAACTCCAGTATAAAAATAATCCATGTAAATTGTAAATGTATATGTACTAATATAGGAAAAATAAAGGATTTTCAGTATATGATGTTATTTGGAATGCACTTTTGAGGCAGACAATCTTGAAAGGAGGGGATGACATTCTGACATATGGTGAAAGGTGCATAGAAAACAAGGTTGAGAACCACTGTTGTAGAGGTTTGTAAGGGCATTGATATTTTGGCCGATGCACACACCCACACACACACACACACACCCCTCCACACACACACACACCCACACACACACACACACACACACACACACACACACACACACCCACCCACACACACACACACACACACACACACACACACACACACACACACACACACTCACACACACACACACCCACACACACACACACACACACACACACACACACACACACACACACACACACACACACACACACACACACAACCACTAATTTACATACACAAAAGTAGATCGTAAGTTAACGTAATTATTAAAGCCAATTATTATCAAAAAGTTAACTTTATTATTAAGTTAATATAATTGATAATAGTTCATTATTGTGAAATTAATGCAATAAATGGTAGCCAATTATATATATATATATATATATATATATATGGTGGAAAGTTAACATAATAATTGCCAATGGACGAGTTGTCGGTTCTGAGTAAACACAAGAAATATATTCAGCCACGTTCGTAGAGTAATGCGGTATATATAATTTGTAATAAAGTTTTAAGTCCTGCCATAATAGTCGAGATAAGTTTATTTCTCAGAAACAGGGCCGCCATTGCAATGCTAGTTTCACAGCAGACATTCTCCAACAAACTCACAGCTTCTGTCGGAGGTAGTACAAGGACGGCCTCTTCAGACCCAAATGCGTTCAGATAAGTTTTAAGGGGTGTTTTATGGGCTAAGTCATGGACATTTCGTAAGTGAAGAAATGTGCCGTGAAACAGCTTATGGACATAAAAACTCCATGTTGACACCTCAGCTCAACTGTCATGTATTCTTACCTGGTACTCTTTTTTTCCAGTGCATTTACAGAGTAGAGTATATCAGTACTAGACGGAGATACGAGTTGTTTAAAATGTGGCATTGTTGGGCTTTGTTTTGAGAATGCATTGGGATATATCATCATTTATATTACTTAATGGGTGAAATTTACTTCAACTACCATAATTATTTGGATGTTTAGATTCGAGATAGGTTATATTGGGTAAATTTAAGTTTGGGATGAGCTTGCACATACGATTATGTTTTTTCTGGTGGTTTTGTATGTGTTATGAACGATTTGGAGCCTTCATTTCTATCGAAACCAATAGTTTTGAGTTACCCCCTCCCCCCTCTTCAGTGTGTATGTTCAGCTAACCTTATAACTTATAATATAAATCATCATACCAACCTAACTTAACATATGACCTGTATTTTCTTTTTGCTATCAAAAATGTTTTTGACACAAGTCCCATAGAGATAATGTGTCTTATTGTTTAAAGTTCTAGTGGACTTCTCCCCTAGCTGCGTCGCATTCAATGTTACGTGTCCTAACCTGAGACCAAAAGACTGGCGACTTTCTGGGTTTCCCAACATGACTCATAGAGGACTCACGGCTGCTGGGTATATCGCTCTGTCTCATTGAGATTCATTCTGGCCTCATCTACAACACAACACCTCCTCCTCCTGCCTGCCTGGCGGCCTCCTTTCCTCCTCGCCTGCCTGGCGGCCTCTGCCTCCTCGCCTGCCTGGCGGTCCTCTCTCCCGCCAGCAGGCATGGCGACCCACCAGCCTGTCCTTCTCTGAGCTCCTCACCAACCAGCTTATTCATTCTGCCCATCTTCCTGAACAAGCAACACCTCCTCCAGCAAGCTCCACGCTGTCAGCATTCATTCAACCAGGAGGCCAGCAACAGGCAACATCTTCTAACGAAGCTCCTGCACATCTACTCCCCTACAACACGCTATCACTGAACGTCTCTACCAGCAGCCTCACCACACGGCACCTCCAGCACCAGACTGTCATCATATAACTTATATTATACAAGAAAACCACATTAGAGTTCCCATCCATCTCTGAGTGCTAGACAACATTATATCCCGTACCTACAAGGTATTTAATTCCATAGTTAGAATCTTAAGGTTCTTCAGATGACCAAAGCCAAAATAATACCAATATTGTTTGGAATGTTTATATTGTAAAATTTGTAGTAGGGCAGTTAATATCCATTGAATTAAGTTAATATGCTTTAGTAATATTTTATATTCAATATAGTTGTTGTGTTGCACATTAAAGCACAATTAATTATCTAATATTTATTTACAAGAGCCGATCAGTGAGAAGGTTGGACAACTACTCAAGGTTCATCAAGACAAATGAAAGAAATTTACCAAAAATAGATGTGTTTATGATAGTAGAGTATTATCAAGAACTCCACCAACCAGCTATGAAGCGCATTAAATTACATCTGTCATCTGATCATCTCAAGCCCATTCCTGGCCATGGTCGTCCAGGCCGTCCACAAAATTAAATATAGACATCAGTACGAAAACTTAAAATTTCCAGACATGAAATAGAGAACAGTGATGAAACTTCCATGTTGGAGTTATCGGTCTTTTGCATCATTCTGCACTCAGCAAGTAAACACACGATGATACTTGAGCAGTAATTAAATTTAACCTAAAATAAGTAGCCCAGTATCAACATTGTATATGGATGGCACAAGTCCTGTTTTGCTGGTAACAAACACACACACACAGCTGGTTGCCCAGGTCGCTCGGCGGCTCGAGCTTACCTGTGACGTCGCTACCAATCACGTGAGCTGCAGTAACGTCGTGACTTTTTATCAACTTTAACCCTTATTTTTTTACACTTTTGGTTGAATTTATTTAAAAATGTCATTACCATAGTGAATTTAAGCGTTTTTACACATTGACCTTCCATCTTACGAAAAATTTCCGGACGACAACTCGTATTATTATCCTGAGTCGTTTATAAATATTAGTCGGTTATCAGACGTAAACACATCACATCAAGGTGGCGTTGATAAAAGAGTATAGCTTAACGATTGACTAATATGACAGACGTTGGATGTCATGGTTGGTTTGGTACAGGCTAGTCTGTACTCACCCCTGAAGATGTGAATTACAATGAAAGCGCTTGGGAACCTTGTGTTTTTCTTTCTTGTTTTATTATATATGTAATATATATATATATATATATATATATATATATATATATATATATATATATATATATATATATATATATATATTCCTCTCAAGTATTGCTATTTTATGCATGGTATATTTATTTATTTTATATAGAAGACTGAATACACAGAATGTATATTCAGTTTAATATATGCTGGTATAGTTATGTTGACGATCATAATTTGATTTTCAAGTCTTTTATACGACGACCAGTAATTTATCTTGAAAGTTTTATTCATGAATAGTTATTTATTTGACATATTACATAGTAAACGTATCTGTTATAGCAGTAGGGATCGATGAATGACGGAGTTAATGGAGTAATATCGATCCGACGTTACGTAAAATCGAGTTACGTAAATGTTCCAGGAACGTACTTATGTACGTAACTCTCGTAAGTCGATATTACCACACATGATGAAATAGGTCAATGTTTGCGTTACTTTGTCATTATTCACACTAATTCATCAACACTACTACGGCTGCTACACTTTCCCGGACGCGAATTAAAACATTTGTCAGGTCTATACATCAAACGCTGGCCGTGTGAGTTGTTGAATTTGCAGAAATATTACAATTACTGAATACGGCTATGAGTTATCCGGACGAAGTTATTTTGTATTATTTATTTTTACGATGTGATCTAATAATTTGGTTCCAGGAGCCAGGCTTGTATTGAGGGTCCATCAGCACGGTGCCGTAACATACTTTAGGTCGTCTAAAATTCACAGGATTTTTTAAAGGCAAGATAAAGATGTTGAATATTTCAAGAATAAATTGTTTCGGTAATAATATGAGTTAGAACTTTCATCAATAGAACAAACATACACAAGACATGCATTATAACGAGGAAAACTAACAGGTTTACCCTTTCCAAGCATATTCTCGCCATAAGGCAGTACTGAGTGGTACGAACCTTTTTTCACTTATAACGTATTATTAAACACATCCAGTATATCATTCTGTATGTATTAAATTGAAATATAAACTAGTGTATTAATACATATTACTGTAGATGATTAATTGAATATTTACATACAGTATTAGCACATCACCTTAATTCCTACGCGACAAGAGTAGTATCCGAGTTTGCCTGTACAGTACATAACAAAATCAGCGCATTCTAATATTTGTATTATTATTCAGGACTTGAACGAAAGCGGAGTTTATTAGAAGTCGAGTGTTACGTAACCCGATGAGTGACTGTTACTATTATTGATGTTTCTGTGTGTTGGGGAGGAGTTGAGGGGTAATTTTACGAGGGAGTTTGTGGTAATGTAGTGAGCTATTTTTTTTAACTGTATTTACTTGACTGTAGTGTGTGTGTCTGTCTGTCTGTCTGTCATAAACCACCATGACTCAAGACTGCCAAGGATTAAAGAGCACGTATTCATCACCACCACCGCAGTCACCATCACCACCACTCACCGGTTCCATGACAAAACCCCAACGGGTTGTCATTTGTCAACACTAACCTAACCTAACCATAAAAGTGTTATATTTATATATGAGACTGGTGTTTTGTCCATTGGAATTTTATCCGGTAACCACACTCACCACTACCATGTTATGTATACGACTTGAAACACAGACAGCAGACGCACATCAATCAAACGCACCTCGTAGTTCTGGCATTACATTATTTAT
>NW_024739904.1:0-35206 GCF_018991925.1 Homarus americanus | reverse complement strand
GGACTTTTCTTAAACTCGACCAGGACTTTGTTATACTCGATCAGGGGATATATTTATACTCGATGAGGGACTTTGAGATACTCAACCAGGGTACTGTTATACTCGATCAGGAACTTTGTTATACTCGATCAGGGGACTTAGTTGTATGCTCCGATTAAGGGCTTTTGTTATACTCGATGAGGGGCTTTGTTATATACTCGACCAGGGGACTTTGCTATACTTGACCAGGGACTTTGTTATACTCGATCAGAGGGGACTTTGTTATATCGACCAGGGGATTTTTTATACTTGATCAGGGACTTTGTTATACTTTCGATCAGGGGACTTTGTTATACTCGACCTGGGGACTTTGTTATTCTCGATCAGGGGACTTTGTTATACTCGACCAGAGGAATTCGTTATACTTGATCAGGTATATTTATACTCGATGAGGGACTTTGTTATACTCGATCAGGGGACTTTGTTATACTTGATTAAGGGGACTTTATTTATACTCGACCAGGGAATTTCTTATACTTGACCAATGGACTTTGTTATAGTCAATGAGGGGCCTTTCGCCTCGATCAAAAGGACTTTTTATATAGGCAAGAGGACTTAGGATTATACTCGTTAGGGGCCTTTTTTACTTTCGAACAGAGGACTTTGTTATACAACCCATAGGGGACTTTGTTATACTCGACAAGGGGACTTTTCATATTTGATCAATGGCCTTTGTTATACTCATTGAGGACTTTGTTTTACTCGACCAGGGACTTTGTTATACTCGATCAGGGGATAGTACATACTCGATCAGGGACTTTGTTATACTCAGTTCAGGGGCCTTTGTTATACTCGATCAGGGAACTTTGTTATAAAACGAACAGGAACTTTGTTATACTTGTCAGGGCTTTTGTTATACTCGATCAGGGACTTTGTTATACTCGATCAGGAGACTTTGTCTTACTAGATCAGGGCCGTTTGCTATACTCGACCGGGGACTTTGTTATAATCGATCAGGGGACTATTCTTTTGCTCGATCTGGGGAATTTGTTATGGGCCAGGGACTTTGTTATACTCGATCAATGGACTTTGTTATACTGGACCAGGGGACTTTGTTATACTCGATCAGGTAACTTTATTTATAAACGATTAGGGAACTTTCCTATACTTGTCAGGACTTTGTTATACTCGAGCAGGGACTTTGTTATACTTGATTAGGCGACTTTGTTATACTCGACCAGGGGACATTTTTTATAATTGACCAATGGAATTTGTTATACTCAATGATGGGCCTTTGTTATACTTTCGATCAGGGGACTTTGTTATACTCGACCGGAGACTTTGTTATATGCGATCAGGGTACTTTTTTATACTCGACCAGAGAACTTTGTTATACTTCAGTCAGGGGATATGTTATACTCGATCAGGGGTTGTTATACTCAACCAAAGGGAACTTTACTATTCTCGAACAGGGGACTTTGTTGTACTCGATCAGGGGACTTTGTTATACTCGATTAGGGACCTTTATTTATACTCGATGAAGAGGGCTGTTATACTCGACCAGGGACTTTTAGCTTTACTCGACCAGAGGACTTTGTTATATTCGATCAGGGAACTTTGTTATACTCGACCAGGAGACTTTTATATACTTGATCAGGGGACTTTGTCATACTCGACCAGAGGGCCTTTGTTATACAAGATCAAGGGGACTTTGTTATACTCGATCGGTGGGCTTTCCTATATTTGACCAATGGACTTTGCTATACTCGATGAGGGGCCTTTGAACACTCGATTAGGGGACTTTGTTATACTCGACCAGGGGACTTTGTTATACTCGATCAGGGGACTTTGTTATACTTGATTAGGCGACTTTGTTGTATTACTCGACCAGGGGACTTTTTTATAATTGACCAATGGACTTTGTTATACTCAATGATGGGCCTTTGTTATATACTCGATCAGGGGACTTTTGTTATACTCGACCAGGAGACTTTGTTATACGCGATCAGGACTTTTATACTCGACCAGAGGACTTTGTGATACTTGATCAGGGGATATGTTATACTCGATCCAGGGGACTTTGTTATACTCAACCAGGGACTTTATTATTCTCGAACAGGGGACTTTGTTGTACTCGATCAGAACTTTGTTATACTCGATTTGGTGCCTTTGTTACTCGATGAGGGCTTTGTTATACTCGACCAGGGGACTTTGCTTTACTCGACCAGGGAGTTTGTTATATTCGATTAGGGGACTTTCTTATACTGCGACCAAGAACTTTTTATACTTGATCAGGGGACTTTGTCATATTACTCGACCAGAGGCCTTTGTTATACAAGATCGGGGGACTTTGTTATACTCGATCGGTGGACTTTCCTATATTTGACAATGGACTTTGCTATACTCGATGAGGGGCCTTTGTTTTACTCGATTAGGGGACTTTGTTATACTCGACCAGGGACTTTGTTATACTCGATCAGGGGACTTTTTATACTCGACCAGACGACTTTGTTGCATACTCGATTAGGGGAATTTGTTATACTTTCGGTTCCAGGGGCCTTTTGTTTTACTCGATTAGGGGACTTTGTTATACTGGATCAGGGACTTTGTTATAATCGATCAGGGGACTTTGTTATGCTCGATCTGGGGACTTTGGTATACAGGGCCAGGGGACTTTTTATATATACTCGATCAGGGGACTTTGTTATACTGGACCAGGGGACTTTTATACTCGATCAGGGACTTTGTTATACTCGATCAGGGGACTTTTGTTATACTCGATCAGGGGACTTTTGTTATACTCGACAAGGGGCGCTGTTATACTCGATTAGGGACTTTGTTATACTCGATAAAAGGGGACTTTGTTATACTCAACAAGAGGACTTTTGTTATACTTGATCAGGGGATATGTTATCACGCCAATCAGGAGGACTTTTATATACTCGACCAGAGGACTTTATTATACCCGATGAGGGATATGTTATACTCGATCAGGGGACTTTGTTATGCTCAACCAGGGACTTTGTTATACTCGACCAGGGGACTTTTTATACTTGACCAATGGCCTTTGTTGTTATACTCAATGGGTGGCCTTTGTTATATTCGATCAGGGGACTTTGTTATACTCGAACAGGGACTTTGTTATCACGCCAATCAGGGGACATTTTATACTCGACCAGAGGACTTTCTTATACTCGATCAGGGGATATGTTATACTCGATCAGAGGGACTTTTGTTATACTCAATGAGGGCGCTGGTATACTCGATCAGGGACTTGGATATCACAGCGTTAAGGGGACTTTTTATACTCGACCAGAGGACTTTGTTTATACTCGATCAGGGGATATATTTATACTCGATCACGGCACTGTTATGCTCAACCAGGGGACTTTGCTATTTTGTCATACGTGTCCAGGGCTTTGTTATACTCGATCAGGATTTTGTTATACTGGACAGGGACTTTGTTATACTCGATCGGGAACATTGTTATAAACGATTAGGAACTTTGCTATACTTGTCAGGGGACTGTTATACTCGATCAGGGGACTTTGTTATAATTGATTAGGCGATTTTGTTATACTCGACCAGGACTTTTTATACTTGACCAAGGACTTTGTTATACTCAATGATGGGCCTTTGTTTATGCTCGATTAGGAGAATTTGTTATACTCGACCAGGAGACTTTGTTATATGCGATGGGGACTTTTTATACTCGACCAGAGGACTTTGTTATACTTGATCAGGGATATGTTATACTCGATCAGGGACTTTGTTATACTCAAGCAAGGGACTTTGTTATTCTCGAACAGGGACTTTGTTGTACTCGATCAGGTGACTTTGTTATACTCGATAAGGGGCCTTTGTTATACTCGATAAGAGCTGTTTTATACTCGACCAGGGACTTTGCTTTGACCAGGGGACTTTGTTATATTCGATCAGGGACTTTGTTATACTCGACCAGAACACTTTTATACTTGATCAGGGGACTTTGACTATACTCGACCAGGGCCTTAGTTATACAAGATCGGGGAATTTGTTATACAAGATCGGTGGACTTTCCTATATTTGACCAATGGACTTTGCTATACTCGATGAGGGGCCTTTGTTTTACTCGATTAGGGGACTTTGTTATACTCGACCAGGGGACTTTGTTATACTCGATTAGGGTACTTTTTTATACTCGACCAGAGGACTTTGTTATACTCGATCAGGGGACTTTGTTATACTCGATCAGGGGACTTTTTTATACTCGACCAGAGGACTTTGTTATACCCTATGAGGGGACTTTGTTATACTCAATGATGGGACTTTGTTATACTCAATGAGGGGCCTTTGGTATACTCGATCAAGGGACTTGGATATACGCGATTAGGGGACTTTTTTATACTCGACCAGAGGACTTTGTTATACTCGATCGGGATATGTTATACTCGCTCACGGCACTGTTATGCTCAACCAGGGGACTTTGCTATAATCGATTAGGGGACTTTGTTATTTGATCAGGTGATATGTTATACTCGATGAGGACTTTATTTTATACTCAAAAGGTTATATGATAATGGACTTTATTGTTATCAATGTGGGGCCTTTGTTATACTCGATCAGGGGACTTTTTTATACTCGACCAGAGGACTTAATTATACTCGATCAGGGCCTTTTTTACTCGAACAGAGGACTTTGTTATACCCTACCAGGGGACTTTGTTATACTCGATGAGGGAACTTTGTTATAAACGATCAGGGAACTTTGTTATACTTGTTTAGGGGGCTTTGTTATACTTGATCTGGGGACTTTGTTATACTCGATGAGGGACTTTGTTATACTCGATCAGGGACTTTTTATACTCGACCAGAGGACTTAGTTATACTCGATCAGGGCCTTTTTTACTCGAACAGAGGACTTTGTTATACCCTACCAGGGGACTTTGTTATACTCGATGAGGGACTTTGTTGTACTCCCGGGGACTTTGTTATACTCGATCAGGGATATGTTATATACTCGATCAAGGACTTTGTTATACTCGGTTCAGGGGGTTTGTTATACTCGATCAAGAACTTTGTTATAAACGATCAGGAACTTTGTTATACGTGTCCAGGGGCTTTGTTATACTCGATCAGGGACTTTGTTATACTCGATCAGAACTTTGTCTTACTGGGTCAGGGCCCTTTGCTATACTCGACCGGGGACTTTGTTATAATCGATCGAGAATTTGTTTTGCTCGATCTGGGGAATTTGTTATGGGCCAGGGACTTTGTTACACTCGATCATGGGACTTTGTTATACTGGACCGGGGACTTTATACTCTCGATCAAGGAACATTTTTATAAACGATTAAAACTTTGCTATACTTGTCCAGGGACCTTGTTATACTCGATCAGAGGACGTTGTTATACTTGATTAGGCGACTTTGTTACTCTCGACCAGGGACTTTTTATACTTGACCAAGGACTTTGTTATATAATGATGGGCCTTTGTTATGCTCGATCAGGAGAATTTGTTATACTCGACCAGGAGACTTTGTTATATGCGATCAGGGGACTTTTTTATACTCGACCAGAGGACTTTGTTATACTTTATCGGGGATATGTTATACTCGATCAGGGACTTTGTTATACTCAACAAGGGACTTTGTTATTCTCGAACAGGGGACTGTTGTACTCGATCAGGGACTTTGTTATACTCGATAAGGGCCTGTTATACTCGATAGGGGGCTTTGTTATACTCGACCAGGAACTTTGCTTTACTCGACCAGGGGACTTTGTTATATTCGATTAGGGACTTTGTTATACTCGACCAGAACACTTTTTATACTTGATCAGGGGACTTTGACATACTCGACCAGGGCCTTTGTTATACAGATCGGGGAATTTGTTATACAAGATCGGTGGACTTTCCTATATTTGACCAATGGACTTTGCTATACTCGATGAGGCCTTTTTTACTCGATTAGGGGATTTTGTTATACTCGACCAGGGGACTTTGTTATACTCGATTAGGGTACTTCTTTATACTCGACCAGAGGACTTTGTTATACTCAACTAGGGACTTTATTATTCTCGAACAGGGTACTTTGTTGTACTCGATCAGGGGACTTTGTTATACTCGATTAGGGGCCTTTGTTATACAAGATCGAAATTTGTTATACAAGATCGGTGGACTTTCCTATATTTGACCAATGGACTTTGCTATACTCGATAGGGCCTTTGTTTTACTCGATTAGAGTTTGTTATACTCGACCAGGGGACTTTGTTATACTCGATTAGGTACATACTCGACCAGAGGACTTTGTTATACTCGATCAGGGGACTTTGTTATACTCGATCAGGGGACTTTTTTATACTCGACCAGAGGACTTTGTTATACTCGACCAGGGGACTTTGTTATACTCGATCAGGGGACCTTTTTATACTCGACCAGAGGACTTTGTTACAGTCGATCAGTGGACTTTGTTATACTCGGTTCAGGGGACTTTGTTATACTCGTCCAGGGGGCTTTGTTATACTCGATCAAGGTACTTTGTTATACTCGATCAGGGGACTTTGTCTTACTCGATCAGGACCCTTTGTTATACTCGACCAGGGGATTTGGATTTAATCGATCAGGGGACTTTGTTTCTCGATCAGGGACTTTGATATACTCGATCAGGGACTTTTTTTAGTTATACTCGATCAGGGACTTTGATATACTCGACCAGGGCCTTTGTTTTCCTCGATCAGGACTTTGTTATACTCGATAAGGGACTTTTATACTCGACCAAAGGACTTTGTTATACTCGATCAGGGACTTTGTTATACTCGATCAGGGGACTTTTTATACTCGTCCAGAGGACTTTGTTACTCTCGACCAGGAACTTTGTTATACTCGATCATGGGACTTTTTATACTCGACCAGGGACTTTGTTATACTCGAGCAGGGACGTTGTTATACTCGATCGGGGACTTTTATACTCGACCAGGACTTTGCTCTCGACCAGGGACTTTGTTATACTCGATCAGGGACTTTAATATACTTGATTAGGCGACTTTGTTATACTCGACCAGGGACTTTTTATATTGTCAATGGACTTTGTTATACTCGATTAGGGCCTTTGTTATACTCGATGAGGGGTTTTGTTATACTCGACCAGGGACATTGCTTTACTCGACCAGGGGACTTTGTTATATTCGATCAGGGACTTTGTTCTCGACCAGGACACTTTTTCTACTTGATGGGGGACTTGACATACTCGACCAGGGCCTTTGTTATACAATATCGAAATTTGTTATACTCGATCGGTGGACTTTCTATATTTGACCAATGGACTTTGCTATACTCGATGAGGTATATTCGACCAGGGACTTTGTTATACGACTTTTGTTATATCTTTTAATCAGGGACTTTTGTTATACTCGATTAGGTGTACTTTTATACTCGACCACAGGACTTTGTTATACCAATTAGGGGACTAGTATTATATCGATCAGGGGATCTTTTTTTTTATACCTGACCAGAGGACTTTGTTATACTCATGATCAGGGAATTTGTTACACCTTTTGGTTCAGTGGCCTTGCTTTATCAGCTGATTAGACTTTGCTATACTTCCTCGACCATGGGACCCTGGTTTCTTACTTCCGATTAGGGACTTTATACTCGACCATGGGGATTTTGTTATAATCGATCAGGGGACCTGTTATGCCCCGGGATCTGGGGACTCGTTGTACAGGGCCAGGGGACTTTTTTATACCTCTGATCAGGGACTTTTTGTTATACTCTGGACCAGGGGACTTTTTATACTCGGCCTGGGGGGACTTTGTTATACTCGATCAGGGATCTCTTTTGTTATAATTTCGATTTAGGGGGATTCTTTGTTATACTGACCAGGGGCTGCATATACCTGATTAGGGGGACCTTGTTGTACCTCGATAAGGGGACTTAGTTATACTCGAAGAGGGGACTTTGTTATGTCGCTGAACAGGGGAATTTTGATATATACTTATTAGGCGGCTTTTTTATACCTTCGATGAGTGAGCCTTTTGGTAGCCAGATCATCAAGGGACTTAATATATTTCAATGAGGGGTGTTTGTTACACCTCGATTAGGGGCCTTTGTTATACTAGATCAGGGGCATTATATATACTCATGAGGTGCTTTGTTACACACCATCAGGGGCCTTTGTTATACTAGAATCAAGAGACTTTGCTAGTACCTGATTAGGGCCTTTAGACTTGCATCACGGGTCTTTGTTATACTCATGATCAGGGACTTTTTATACCTCGATCAGACTTATACTCGAGCAGGGGCTTTTTATACTCGATTAGGGGACCTTGTTATACTCGAGGAGGAGGCTTCGTTATAATTGTGATCAGGACTCTTTGCTATACCGACCAAAGTGACTTTGTTATAATCGATAAGTGACTTTTGTTATACTCCTAATTTTGCAGACTTTTTTGTACCCGATTTAATGGACTTGTTATATCGATGAGGGGCCTTTGTTATACCTCAGATCAGGGACTTTTAGAGTTATATCGACCAGGGGCACTTTGTTATACCTGATTACATGGACTGTTTTTTATACTCGACCAGAGTGACTTGTTATACTCGTTCAGGGACTTTTGTTATACTTTATCAGGGAAATTTTATACTCTGACAAAATGGACTTTGTTATACTCAATGAGGCCTGCTATACTCGCCGATCAGGGGACTGGTTATACCTGACCAGGGACTTTTGTTATATCAGATCAGATATGTTATACTCTATGAGGGACTTTGTTATACTCCAACCAGTTTGTTATACTTGATGAGGGGCTTTGTTTACATGACCAGGGGACTTTACACCCGACCAGGAATTTGTTATATTCGGATCAGACTTTATTATACTGAGCACGAGAATTTTATACTTGATTAGTAACTTTTGTCAAACTCGACCAGAGGCCTTTTTGTTATACCTCGATCGGGGGGAATTTCTGCTACTCAATCAGCGGACTTTCCTATATTTGACCAATGGACTTTTGCTATACTCGATGAGGTTTTTGTTATACCATTAGGGACTTTGTTATACCTAACGGGGATCTTTTGTTATACTCGATCATGGGACTTTGGTCAGCATTCTGACCGAGGACATTTGTTATACTCAATCAGGGGACTTTGTTATACCTGATCGGGACTTTTTATACTCGACTAGAGGAAATTGAGAAGTCGACAGTGGAGATCAAGAGTACTCGATCAGGGGACTTTGTTTATACTGATCAGGGGACTTTTGTTATACCTGACCAGGGACTTTTTTATACTTGACCAATTAATCCTTTGTTTTTTATAATCGCACGAGGGTTTTGTTATACCTGGATCAGGGACTTGTTATGCTCGACCTGGGGAATTTGCTATATATGCAATTAGGGGATTCTTTTTCATACTGACCAGACTTTGTTTTACTCGATTAGGGACTTTAGTTATACCGATCAGGGTACTTTGTTATACCTTGATCAGGGATGATTGTTAAGGCCTGGATCAGTGGGATTCTAGTTTTACTCTCGACCAGTGGACTTTGCTACACTCGACCAGGGGACTTTGTTATACCTGATCAGGGACTTTTTTATACTCGACCAGGGGATTTTTATACTTGATCAGGGGACTCCTTGTTAATTTCGATCAGGGACTTTGTTATACTCTGGACCTGGGGACTTTGTTATTCTCGATCAGGGGATTCTTGTTATACCTGACCAGAGTGAATTTGTTATACGGATCAGGTGATGAAGCGTTATACTCTTCCGATGAGGGAATTGCTATACCTGATTTCCGGGGACATTGTTATTCTTAATAGGGGACCTTTGTTATGCCTGACCAGGAACTTTTATACTTGATCAATGGACTTTTATACTCAATGAGGTGGGCCTTGTTATTCGAATTCAGGACCTTGCTCTTACCTGATCAGGGGAATTTTTATACTCTGACCAGAGGATTCTGTTATACTCTCGATCAGCACTTTTTGTTAACTGATCAGGGGACTTTTTTTATACCGACCAGAGGACTGTTATACCTCGCATCAGGGACTTTTATACTCTGGGGATCAGGGGATCTTTTATACTCGAATGACCAGGAGACTTTACATTGTCGAGATCAGTGGGACTTTGAAGGGTATTTTTTGGTCTAAGGGACTATGTTATACTCGTCCAGGGGGCTTTGTTATACTCGATCAAGGTACTTTGTTATACTCGATCAGGGGACTTTGTCTTACTCGATGAGGGCCCTTTGTTATACTCGACCAGGGGATTTGGTTATAATCGATCAGGGGACTTTGTTTTACTCGATCAGGGGACTTTGTTATACTCGATCAGGGGACTTTTGTTATACTCGATCAGGGGACTTTGATATACTCGACCAGGGGCCTTTGTTTTCCTCGATCAGGGGACTTTGTTATACTCGATAAGGGGACTTTGTTATACACGATCAGGGAACTTTGTTATACTTGTCCAGGGGGCTTTGTTGTACTCGATCAGGGGACTTTGTTATGCTCGATCTGGTGACTTTGTTATACAGGGCCAGGGGACTTTTTTATACTCGATCAGGGGACTTTGTTATTCTGGACCAGGGGACTTTTTTATACTCGATCAGGGGACTTTGTTATACTCGACCAGGGGCCTTTGTTGTACTTGATTATGGGACTTTGTTATACTCGATAAGGGGACTTTGTTATACTCGACCAGAGGACTTTGTTATACTTGAAGAGGGGATATGTTATACGCGATCAGTGCACTTTTTTATATTCGACCAGAGGACTTTGTTATACTCGATGAGGGATATGTTATACTCGATCAGGGGACTTTGTAATGCTCAACCAGGGGACTTTGTTATTCTCGACCAGGGGACTTTTTATACTTGACCAATGGCCTTTGTTATACTCAATGAGGTGCCTTTGTTATACTCGATCAGGGGACTTTGTTATACTCGAACAGGGGACTTTGTTATACGCGATCAGGGAACATTTTTATACTCGACCAGAGGACTTTCTTATACTCGATCAGGGGATATGTTATACTCGATCAGGGGACTTTGTTATACTCAATGAGGGGCCTTTGTTATACTCGATCAGGGGACTTTGATATACGCGATCAGGGGACGTTTTTATTCTCGACCAGAGGACTTTGTTATACTCGATCAGGGGATATGTTATACTCGATCACGGCACTTTGTTATGCTTAACCAGGGGACTTTGCTATACTCGATGAGGGGACTTTGTTATACTTGATCAGGTGATATGTTATACTCGATGAGGGGACTTTGTTATACTCGATCAGGGCACTTTTTATACTTGACCAATGGACTTTGTTATAGTCAAGGAGGGGCCTTTGTTATATTCGATCAGGGGACTTTTTTATAATCGACCAGAGGACTTAGTTATAATCGATCAGGGGCCTTTTTTTACTCGACCAGAGGACTTTGTTATACCCTATGAGGGGACTTTGTTATACTCGATGAAGGGACTTTGTTGTACTCGACCAGGGACTTTGTTATACTCGATCAGGGGATACGTTATACTCGATCAGGGGACTTTGTTATACTCGGTTCAGGGGACTTTGTTATACTCGATCAGGGAACTTTGTTATAAACTATCAGGGAACTGTGTTATACTTGTCCAGGGGGATTTGTTATACTCGATCAGGGGACTTTGTTTTGCTCGTTCTGGGGACTTTGTTATACTGGGCCAAAGGGCTTTGTTATACTCGATCAGGGGACTTTGTTATACTGGACCAGGGGACTTTGTTATACTCGATCAGGGAACTTTGTTATACTCGATCAGGGGACTTTGTTATACTCGACCAGGGGAATTTGCTATTCTCGACCAGGGGACTTTGTTATACTCGATCAGGGGACTTTGTTATACTCGACAAGGGGATTTTTTATACTTGATCAGGGGACTTTGTTATACCTGACTTATGTGGGATCCTGGTTATACCCGGCACTCTGCACTTTGTTATTCCTTACCTGGGGACTTATATACCTTATAGATGTATAACTTGTTATACTTGATATACTCGATGAGTAAAGTGGACCTTGTTATGCCTTTAATCAGGACTTTTTATGGTTCTGGACCACAATGGAGATCTCCTTGTTATACTCAATGAGAGGCCTTATGTTATTCTCGATCAGGGGACTTTGTTGTATTCGTCCAGGGGACTTTTTTATACTCGAACAGGGGACTTTGTTGTACTCGATCAGGGGACTTTGCTATACTCGATTAGGGGCCTTTGTTATACTCGATGAGGGGGCTTTGTTATACTCGACCAGGGGACTTTGCTTTACTCGACCAGGGGACTTTGTTATATTCGATCAGGGGACTTTGTTATACTCGACCAGGAGGCATTTTTATACTTGATTAGCGGACTTTGTCCTACTCGACCAGAGGCCTTTGTTAAACAAGATCGGGGGACTTTGTTATACTCGATCGGTGGACTTTCCTATATTTGACCAATGGACTTTCCTATACTCGATGAGGGGCCTTTGTTTTCCTCGATTAGGGGACTTTGTTATACTCGACCAGGGGACTTTGTTTTACTCGATCAGGGGGCATTTTTATACTCGACCAGAGGACTTTGTTATACTCGATCAGGGGACTTTGTTATACTCGATCAGGGGACTTTTTTATACTCGACCAGAGGACTTTGTTATACTCGACCAGGGGACTTTGTTATACTCGATCAGGGGACTTTTTTGTACTCGACCAGAGGACTTTGTTATAGTCGATCAGTGGACTTTGTTATACTCGGTTTAGGGGACTTTGTTATACTTGTCCAGGGGGCTTTGTTATACTGGATCAAGGTACTTTGTTATACTCGATCAGGGGACTTTGTCTTACTCGATCAGGGCCCTTTGTTATACTCGACAAGGGGATTTGGTTATAATCGATCAGGGGACTTTGGTTTACTCGATCAGGGGACTTTGTTATACTCGATCAGGGGACTTTTGTTATACTCGATCAGGGGACTTTGATATACTCGATAAGGGGACTTTGTTATACACGATTAGGGAACTTTGTTATACTTGTCCAGGGGGCTTTGTTGTACTCGATCAGGGGACTTTGTTATGCTCGATCTGGTGACTTTGTTATACAGGGCCAGGTGACTTTTTTATACTCGATCAGGGGACTTTGTTATAATCGATCAGGGGACTTTTGCTATACTCGATCAGGGGACTTTGTTATACTCGACCAGGGGCCTTTGTTGTACTCGATTATGGGACTTTGTTATACTCGATAAGGGGACTTTGTTATACTCGACCAGAAGACTTTGTTTTACTTGAAGAGGGGATATGTTTTACGCGATCAGGGGACTTCTTTATACTCGACCGGAGGACTTTGTTTTACTCGATGAGGGATATGTTATACTCGATCAGGGGACTTTGTTATGCTCAACCAGGGGACTTTATTATACTCGACCAGGGGACTTTTTATATTTGACCAATGGCGTTTGTTATACTCAATGAGGGGCCTTTGTTATACTCGATCAGGGGACTTTGTTATACTCGAACAGGGGACTTTGTTATACGCGATCAGGGAACATTTTTATACTCGACCAGAGGACTTTCTTATACTCGATTAGGGGATATGTTATACTCGATCAGGGGACTTTGTTATACTCAATGAGGGGCCTTTGTTATACTCGATCAGGGGACGTTGATATCCGCGATTAGGGGACTTTTTTATTCTCGGCCAGAGGACTTTGTTATACTCGATAAGGGGATATGTTATTCTCGATCACGGCACTTTGTTATGCTCAACCAGGGGACTTTGCTATACTCGATCAGGGGACTTTGTTATACTTGATCAGGTGATATGTTATACACGATGAGGGGACTTTGTTATACTCGATCAGGGGACTTCTTATACTTGACCAATGGACTTTGTTATAGTCAATGAGGGGCCTTTGTTATACTCGATTAGGGGACTTTTTTATAATCGACCAGAGGACTTAGTTATAATCGATCAGGGGCCTTTTTTTACTCGACCAAAGGACATTGTTATACCCTATCAGGGGACTTTGTTATACTCGACCAGGGGATTTTCATACTTGACCAATGGCCTTTGTTATACTCGACCAGGGGCCTTTGTTATACTCGATGAGGGGACTTTGTTGTACTCGACCAGGGACTTTGTTATACTCGATCAGGGGATATTGGATACTCGATCAGGGGACTTTGTTATACTCGGTTCAGGGGACTTTGTTATACTCGATCAGGGAACTTTGTTATAAACGATCAGGGAACTTTGTTATACTTGTCCAGGGGGCTTTGTTATACTCAATCAGGGGACTTTGTTTTGCTCGATCTGGGGACTTTGTTATACTGGGCCAGGGGACTTTGTTCATACTCGATCAGGGGACTTTGTAATACTGGACCAGGGGACTTTGTTATTCTCGATCAGGGAACTTTGTTATAAATGATCAGGGAACTTTGCTTTACTTGGCCAGGGGACTTTGTTATACTCGATCAGGGCACTTTGTTATACTCGATCAGGAGACTTTGTCTTATTGGAGCAGGGCCCTTTGCTATACTCGATCAGGGGACTTTGTTATACTCGATCAGGGGACATTGTTATACTCGATTATGGGCCTTTGTTATACTCGATGAGGGGGCTTTGTTATACTCGACCAGGGGACTTTGCTATACTCGACCAAGGGACTTTGTTTTACTCGATCAGGGGACTTTGTTATACTCGACCAGGAGATTTTTTATACTTGATCAGGGGACTTTGTTATATTCGATCAGGGCTCTTTGTTATACTCGACCTGGGGACTTTGTTATACTCGATCAGGGGACTTTGTTATACTCGACCAGAGTAATTTGTTATACTTGATCAGGTGATATGTTATACTCGATGAGTGGACTTTGTTATACTCGATCAGGGGACTTTGTTATTCTCAACCAAAGGACTTTGTTATTCTCGAACAGGGGACTTTGTTGTACTCGATCAGGGGACTTTGTTATACTCGATTAGGTTTCCTTTGTTATACTCGATGAGTGGGCTTTGTTATACTCGACCAGGGGACTTTGCTTTACTCGACCAGGGGACTTTGTTATATTCGATCAGGGGACTTTGTAATACTCGACCAGGAGACTTTTTTATACTTGATCAGGGGACTTTGTCATACTCGACCAGAGGCCTTTGTTATACATGATCGGGGGACTTTGTTATACTCGATCTGTGGACTTTCCTATATTTGACCAATGGACTTTGCTATACTCGATGAGGGCCTTTGTTTTACTCGATTAGGGGACTTAGTTATATTCGACCAGGGGACTTTGTTATACTCGTTCAGGGGACTTTTTTATACTCGACCAGAGTACTTTGTTATACTCGATCAGGGGACTTTGTTATACTCGATCAGGGGATTTTTTTATACTCGACCAGAGGACTTTGTTATACTAGATCAGGGGAATGTGTTATACTCGGTTCAGGGGCCTTTGTTTTACTCGATTTGGGGACTTTGTTATATGCGATCAGGGGACTTTGTTGTAATCGATCAGGGGACTTTGTTATGCTCGATCTAGGGACTTTGTTATACAGGGCCAGGGGACTTTTTTATACTCGATCAGGGGACTTTGATATACTGGACCATGGGGATTTTGTTATACTCGATCAGGGAACTGTGTTATAAACGATCAGGGAACTTTGTTATACTTGTCCAGGGGGCTTTGTTATACTTGATCAGGGGACTTTGTTATACTCGATGAAGGGCCTTTGTTATACTCGATCAGGGGACTTTTTTATATGCGACCAGAGGACTTTGTTATACCCTGTCAGGGAACTTTGTTATAAACGGTCAGGGAACTTTGTTATACTTGTCCAGGGGGCTTTGTTATACTTGATCAGGGGACTTTGTTATACTCGATGAGGGGCCTTTGTTATACTCGATCAGGGGACTTTTTTATACTCGACCAGAGGACTTTGTTATACCCTGTCAGGGGACTTTGATATACTCGACCAGGGGACTTTTTATACTTGACCAATGGCCTTTGTTATACTCAATGAGGGGCCTTTGTTATACTCGATCAGGGGACTTTGTTATACTCGACTAGGGGACTTTGTTATATGCGATCAGGGGACTTTTTTATACTCGACCAGAGGACTTTGTTATCCTGGTCAAGGGGACTTTGTTATACTCGATCAGGGAACTTTGTTATAAACGATCAGGGAACTTTGTTATACTTGTCCAGGGGACTTTGTTATACTCGATCAGGGGACATTGTTATACTCGATCAGGAGACTTTGTCTTACTAGATCAGGGCCCTTTGCTATACTCGATTAGGGGACTTTTGTTATACTCGATCAGGGGACTTTGTTATACACGACCAGAGGCCTTTGTTATACTCGGTTAGGGGACTTTGTTATACTCGATAAGGGGACTTTGTTATACTCAACCAGAGAACTTTGTTATACTTGATCAGGGGATATGTTCTACGCGATCAGTGGACTTTTTTATACTCGACCAGAGTACTTTGTTATACTCGATGAGGGGATATGTTATACTCGATCAGGGGACTTGGTTATGCTTAACCAGGGGACTTTGTTATACTCGATCAGGGGACTTTTTTATACTCGATCAGGGGACTTTGTTATACTCGATCAGGGGACCTTGTTATACTCGACTAGGGGACTTTGTTATATGCGATCAGGGGACTTTTTTATACTCTACCAGAGGACTTTGTTATACTGGACCAGGGGAATTTGTTACACTCGATCAGGGAACTTTGTTATAAACGATCAGGGAACTTTGTTATACTCGATTAGGGGCCTTTGTTATACTCGATGAGGGGGCTTTGTTATACTCGACCAGGGGACTTTGTTATACTGGATCAGGAGACTTTGTTATACTCGATCAGAGGACTTTTTCATACTCGACCAGAGGACTTTGTTATACTCGATTAGGGGAATTTGTTATAAGTTTCAGGGGACTTGTTATACTCGTCAAAAGGGCTTTGTTATACTCGATCAGGGGACTTTGTTATACTCGATCAGAGGATATGTTATACTCGATCAGGGGGCTTTGTTATACTCGATCAGGGGACTTTGCTATACTCGGCCAGGGGACTTTGTTATACCGGTTCAGGGCCTTTTGTTTACTCGATTTGGGACTTTGTTATATTCGATCAGGGGACTTTGTTATAATCGATCAGGGACTTTGTTATGCTCGATCTAGGACTTTGTTATACAGGGCCAGGGGACTTTTTATACCCGATTAGGACTTTGATATACTGGACCATGGACTTTTTATACTCGATCAGGGGACTTTGTTCTACTCTTTCAGGGACTTTTGTTATACCGATAAGGGACTTTGTTATACTCGACAAGAGACCTTTGTTATACTTGATTAGGGACTTTGTTATACTCGATCAGGGACTTTGTATATGCTCAACCAGGGACTTTGTTATACTCGATCAGGGACTTTTTTATACTCGATCAGGGACTTTGTTATACCTGCTCAGGGACTTTTTATACATGACCAATGGACTTTGTTATACTCGATGAGGGGCCTTTGTTATACTCGATCAGGGACTTTGTTATATTCGACCAGGGGACTTTGTTATACTCGATCGGGAACTTTTTATACTCGACCAGAGGGCTTTGTTATACCCTATCAGGGACTTGTTATACTCGACCAGGGGATTTTTATACTTGACCAATGGCCTTTGTTATACTCCAATGAGGGCCTTTGTTATACTGATAAGGACTTTGTTATACTCGACCAGGGGACTTTGTTATATGCGATCAGACTTTTATACTCGACCAGAGGACTTTGTTATACTGGACCAGGGGACTTTGTTATACTCGATCAGGGAACTTTGTTATAAACGATCAGGGAACTTTGTTATACTTGTCCAGGGACTTTTGTTATACTCGATCAGGGGATATGTTATACTCGATCACAGGACTTTGTTATGCTCAACCAGGGGACTTTGTTATACTCGATCAGGGACTTTTATACTCGACCAGAGGACTTTGTTATACTCGATCAGGGATATGTTATACTCGATCAGGGACTTTGTTATACTCAACCAGGGACTTTGTTATACTCGATCAGGGGACTTTGTTATACTCGATCAGGGGACTTTGTTATACCTCGATTAGGGGCCTTTGTTATACTCGATGAGGGGCTTTGTCATACCGACCAGGACTTTGTTACACTCGATCAGGGATATGTTATACTCGATCAGCCCACTTTGTTATACTCGGTTCAGGGGACTTTGTTATACTCGTCCAGGTTGCTTTGTTAAACTCGATCAGGGACTTTGTTATACTCGATCAGGTCCTTGTTATATACGACCAGGGACTTTGTTATAATTTCAAGGGACTTTGTTATGCTCGATCTGGGGAATTTGTTGTACTGGGACAGGAGACTTTTTTATACTCGATCAGGGACTTTTTATACTTGACCAGAGGATTTTTTATACTCGATCAGGAACTTTGTTATAAAACGATCAGGAACTTTGTTATACTTGTCCAGGGGCTTTGTTATACTTGATCAGGGACTTTGTTATAGTCGATGAGGGCCTTTGTTATCCCTCGATCAGGGACTTTTTATACGCGACCAGATGACTTTGTTATACCCTTTCAGGACTTTGTTAGGACCGGGGGACTTTGTTATAATCGATCAGGGGACTTTGTTATGCTCGATCAGGGGACTTTGTTATACTGGACCAGGGGACTTTTTTATACTCGATCAGTGGACTTTGTTATACTCGATCAGGGGACTTTTGTTATACTCGATCAGGGGACTTTGTTATACTCGACCAGGGGCCTTTGTTATCCTCGATTAGGGGACTTTGTTATCCTCGATCAGGGGACTTCTTATACTTGACCAATGGACTTTGTTATAGTCAATGAGGGGCCTTTGTTATTATCGATTAGGGGACTTTTTTATAATCGACCAGAGGACTTAGTTATAATCGATCAGGGGCCTTTTTTTACTCGACCAAAGGACTTTGTTATACCCTATCAGGGGACTTTGTTATACTCGACCAGGGGATTTTCATACTTGACCAATGGCCTTTGTTATACTCGACCAGGGGCCTTTGTTATACTCGATGAGGGGACTTTGTTGTACTCGACCAGGGACTTTGTTATACTCGATCAGGGGATATGTTATACTCGATCAGGGGACTTTGTTATACTCGGTTCAGGGGAGTTTGTTATACTCGATCAGGGAACTTTGTTATAAACGATCAGGGAACTTTGTTATACTTGTTCAGGGGGCTTTGTTATACTCGATCAGGGGACTTTGTTTTGCTCGATCTGGGGACTTTGTTATACTGGGCCAGGGGACTTTGTTCATACTCGATCAGGGGACTTTGTAATACTGGACCAGGGGACTTTGTTATACTCGATCAGGGAACTTTGTTATAAATGATCAGGGAACTTTGCTTTACTTGTCCAGGGGACTTTGTTATACTCGATCAGGGCACTTTGTTATACTCGATCAGGAGACTTTGTCTTATTGGAGCAGGGCCCTTTGCTATACTCGATCAGGGGACTTTGTTATACTCGATCAGGGGACTTTTGTTATACTCAATTAGGGGCCTTTGTTATACTCGATGAGGGGGCTTTGTTATACTCGACCAGGGGACTTTGCTATACTCGACCAGGGGACTTTGTTTTACTCGATCAGGGGACTTTGTTATACTCGACCAGGGGATTTTTTATACTTGATCAGGGGACTTTGTTATATTCGATCAGGGGTCTTTGTTATACTCGACCTGGGGACTTTGTTATACTCGATCAGGGGACTTTGTTATACTCGACCAGAGGAATTTGTTATACTTGATCAGGTGATATGTTATACTCGATGAGGGGACTTTGTTATACTCGATCAGGGGACTTTGTTATTCTCAACCAAGGGACTTTGTTATTCTCGAACAGGGGACTTTGTTGTACTCGATCAGGGGACTTTGTTATACTCGATTAGGTTTCCTTTGTTATACTTGATGAGGGGGCTTTGTTATACTCGACCAGGGGACTTTGCTTTACTCGACCAGGGGACTTTGTTATATTCGATCAGGGGACTTTGTAATACTCGACCAGGGCTTTGTTATACACGATCAGGGGACTTTGTAATACTCGAGCAGGGGACTTTGTTATATTCGATTCGGGGACTTTGTTATACTCGAACCAGGGGATTTTTTTATACTTGACCAATGGACTTTGTTATACTCAATGAGGGGCCTTTGTTATACTCGATCAGGTGACTTTGTTATACACGACCAGGGGACTTTGTTATACGCGATCAGGGGACATTTTATACTCGACCAGAGGGCTTTGTTATACTCGATCAGGGGACTTTTTATACTGGGTTCAGAGGCCTTTGTTGTTTTACTCGATTTGAGACTTTGTTATAGCGATGGGGACTTTGTTATAATCGATCTGGGGACTTTGTTATGCTCGATCTAGGGACTTTGTTATACAGGGCCAGGGGACTTTTTTATACTCGATCAGGGGACTTTGATATACTGGACCATGGGACTTTTTTATACTCGATCAGGGGACTTTGTTATACTCGATCAGGGGACTTTTGTTATACTCGATCAGGGGACTTTGTTATACTCGACAAGAGGCCTTTGTTATACTCGATTAGGGGACTTTGTTATACTCGATCAGGGGACTTTGTTATGCTCAACCAGGGGACTTTGTTATACTCGATCAGGGGACTTTTTTATACTCGATCAGGGGACTTTGTTATACTCGATCAGGGGACTTTTTTATACATGACCAATGGACTTTGTTATACTCGATGAGGGGCCTTTGTTATACACAATTAGGGGACTTTGTTATACTCGACCAGGGGACTTTGTTATTCTCGATCAGGGGACTTTTTTATACTCGACCAGAGGACTTTGTTATACCCTATCAGAGGACTTTGTTATACTCGACCAGGGGACTTTTATGCTTTTAATAGCTGTTATACTAGTAGAGGGCCTTTGTTATACTCGATCAGGGGACTTTGTTATATCGACCAGGGGACTTTGTTACATATGCGATCAGGGACTTTTTTATATAAATCAGAAGGACTTTTGGTATACAAGGACCAGGGGACTTTGTTATACTCGATCAGAACTTTGTTATAAGCGATGGGGGCTTTTGTTGCCTTGTCCAGGGACTTTGTTATACTCGATCAGGGGATATGTTATAACAAATCACGGGACTTTGTTATGCTCAACCAGGGGACTTTGTTATACTCGATCAGGGGACTTTTTTATACTCGACCAGAGGACTTTGTTATACTCGATCAGGGGATATGTTATTCTCGATCAGGGGACTTTGTTACACTCAACCAGGGGACTTTGTTATACTCGGTCAGGGGACTTAGTTATACTCGATCAGGGGACTTTGTTATACTCGATTAGGGGCCTTTGTTATACTCGATGAGGGGGCTTTGTCATACTCGACCAGGGGACTTTGTTACACTCGATCAGGGGATATGTTATACTCGATCAGCCCACTTTGTTATACTCGGTTCAGGGGACTTTGTTATACTCGTCCCGGTTGCTTTGTTAAACTCGATCAGGGGACTTTGTTATACTCGATGAGGGGACTTTGTCTTACTCGATCAGGGTCCTTTGTTATATTCGACCAGGGGACTTTGTTATAATCGGTCAGGGGACTTTGTTATGCTCGATCTGGGGAATTTGTTGTACTGGGGCAGGAGACTTTGTTATACTCGATCAGGGGACTTTGTTATACTGGACCAGGAGATTTTGTTATACTCGATCAGGGAACTTTGTTATAAACGATCAGGGAACTTTGTTATACTTGTCCAGGGGGCTTTGTTATACTTGATCAGGGGACTTTGTTATACTCGATGAGGGGCCTTTGTTATACTCGATCAGGGGACTTTTTTATACGCCACCAGAGGACTTTGTTATACCCTGTCAGGGGACTTTGTTATACTGGACCAGGGGATTTTGTTATACTCGATCAGGGAACTTTGTTATAAACGGTCAGGGAACTTTGTTATACTTGTCCAGGGGGCTTTGTTATACTTGATCAGGGGACTTTGTTATACTCGATGAGGGGCCTTTGTTATACTCGATCAGGGGACTTTTTTATACTCGACCAGAGGACTTTGTCATACCCTGTCAGGGTACTTTGTTATACTCGACCAGGGGACTTTTTATACTTGACCAATGGCCTTTGTTATACTCAATGAGGGGCCTTTGTTATACTCGATCAGGGGACTTTGTTATATGCGATCAGGGGACTTTTTTATACTCGACCAGAGGACTTTGTTATCCTGGTCAAGGGGACTTTGTTATACTTGATCAGGGAACTTTGTTATAAACGATCAGGGAACTTTGTTATAATTGTCCAGGGGACTTTGTTATACTCGATCAGGGGACATTGTTATACTCGATCAGGAGACTTTGTCTTACTGGATCAGGGCCCTTTGCTATACTCGATCAGGGGACTTTTGTTATACTCGATCAGGGGACTTTGTTATACTCGACCAGAAGCCTTTGTTATACTCGGTTAGGGGACTTTGTTATACTCGATAAGGGGACTTTGTTATACTCAACCAGAGAACTTTGTTATACTTGATCAGGGGATATGTTCTACGCGATCAGGGGACTTTTTTATACTCGACCAGAGTGCTTTGTTACACTCGATGAGGGGATATGTTATACTCGATCAGGGGACTTTGTTATGCTTAACCAGGGGACTTTGTTATACTCGATTAGGGGACTTTTTTATACTCGATCAGGGGACTTTTTATACCCTATCAGGGGACTTTGTTATACTCGGCCAGGGGACTTTTTATACTTGACCAAAGGCCTTTGTTATACTCAATGAGGGGCCTTTGTTATACTCGATCAGGGGACTTTGTTATACTCGACTAGGGGACTTTGTTATATGCGATTAGGGGACTTTTTTATACTCTACCAGAGGACTTTGTTATACTGGACCAGGGGACTTTGTTATACTCGATCAGGGAACTTTGTTATAAACGATCAGGGAACTTTGTTATACTTGTCCAGGGGACTTTGTTATACTCGATCAGGGGACTTTGTTATACTCGATCAGGAGACTTTGTCTTACTGGATCAGGGCCGTTTGCTATACTCGATCAGGGGACTTTGTTATACTCGATCAGGGGACTTTGTTATACTCGATTAGGGGCCTTTGTTATACTCGATGAGGGGGCTTTGTTATACTCGACCAGGGGACTTTGTTATACTGGATCAGGAGATTTTGTTATACTCGATCAGAGGACTTTTTCATACTCGACCAGAGGACTTTGTTATACTCGATTAGGGGAATTTGTTATACTCGATGAGGGGGCTTTGTTATACTCGACCAGGGGACTTTGCTATACTCGACCAGAGGAATTTGTTATACTCGATCAGGGGACTTTGTTATACTCGACCAGGGGATTTTTTATACTTGGTCAGGGGACTTTGTTATATTCGATCAGGAGACTTTGTTATACTCGACCTGGGGACTTTGTTATACTTGATCAGGGGACTTTGTTATACTCGACCCGAGGAATTTGTTATACTTGATCATGTGATATGTTATACTCGATGAGGGGACTTTGTTATACTCGATCAGGGGACTTTGTTATACTTGATTTGGGGACTTTGTTATACTCGACCAGGGGACTTTTTATACTTGACCAATGGACTTTGTTATACTCAATGATGGGCCTTTGTTATACTCGATCAGGGGACTTTGTTATACTCGACCAGGAGACTTTGTTATACGCGACCAGGGGACTTTTTTATACTCGACCAGAGGACTTTGTAATACTCGACCAGGAGTCTTTTTTATACTTGATCAGGGGACTTTGTTATACTCGATTAGGAGCCTTTGTTATACTCGATGAGGAGGCTTTGTTATACTCGACCAGGGGACTTTGCTTTACTCGACCAGGGAACTTTGTTATATTCGATCAGTGGACTTTGTTATACTCGACCAGGAGTCTTTTTTATACTTCATCAGGGGACTTTGTCATACTCAACCAGAGGACTTTGTTATACTTGATCAGGGTATATGTTATACTCAATCAGGGGACTTTGTTATACTCAACCAAGGGACTTTGTTATTCTCGAACAGGGGACTTTGTTGTACTCGATCAGGGGACTTTGTTAAACTCGATTAGGGGCCTTTGTTATACTCGATGAGGGGGCTTTGTTATACTCGACCAGGGACTTTACTTTACTCTACCAGGTGACTTTGTTATATTCGATCAGGGGACTTTGTTATACTCGACCAGGAGACTTTTTTATACTTGATCAGGGGACTTTGTCATACTCGACCAAAGGCCTTTGTTATAAAAGATCGAGTGACTTTGTTATACTCGATCGGTGGACTTTCCTATATTTGACCAATAGACTTTGCTATACTCGATGAGGGGCCTTTGTTTTACTCGATGAGGGGAATTTGTTATACTCGACCAGAGGACTTTGTTATACTCGATGAGGGGACTTTGTTATACTCGATCAGGGGACTTTTTCATACTCGACCAGAGGACTTTGTTATACTCGATTAGGGGAATTTGTTATACTCGGTTCAGGGGACTTTGTTATACTCGTCCAGGGGGCTTTGTTATACTCGATCAGGGGACTTTGTTATACTCGATCAGGGGACTTTGATTTACTCGATCAGGGGACTTTGATATACGCGACATGGGCCTTTGTTATACTAGATCAGGGGACTTTGTTATACTCGATAAGGGGACTTTGTTATACACGATCAGGGAAGTTTGTTATACTTGTCCAGGGGGCTTTGTTTTACTCGATCAGGGGACTTTGTTATGCTCGATCTTGGGACTTTGTTATACAGGGCCAGGGGACTTTTTTATACTCAACCAGAGAACTTTGTTATACTTGATCAGGGGATATGTTATACGCGATCAGGGGACTTTTTTATACTCGACCAAAGGACTTTGTTATACTCAATGAGGGGATATGTTATACTCGATCAGGGGACTTTGTTATGCTCAACCAGGGGACTTTGTTATACTCGATCAGGGGACTTTTTTATACTCGATCAGGGGACTTTGTTATACTCGATCAGGGGACTTTTTTATACATGACCAATGGACTTTGTTATACTAGATGAGGGGCCTTTGATATACTCGATCAGGGGACTTTGTTATACTCGACCAGGGGACTTTGTTATACTCGATCAGGGAACTTTTTTATACTCGACCAGAGGACTTTGTTATACCCTATCAGGGGACTTTGTTATACTCGACCAGGGGACTTTTTATACTTGACCAATGGCCTTTGTTATACTCAATGAGGGGCCTTTGTTATACTCGATCAGGGGACTTTGTTATACTCGACCAGGGGACTTTGTTATATGCGATCAGGGGACTTTTTTATAATCGACCAGAGGACTTTGTTATACTGGACCAGGGGACTTTGTTATACTCGATCAGGGAACTTTGTTATAAACGATCAGGGAACTTTGTTATACTTGTCCAGGGGACTTTGTTATACTCGATCAGGGGATATGTTATACTCGATCACGGGAGTTTGTTATGCTCAACCAGGGGACTTTGTTATACTCGATCAGGGGACTTTTTTATTCTCGACCAGAGGACTTTGTTATACTTGATCAGGGGATATGTTATACTCGATCAGGGGACTTTGTTATACTCAACCAGGGGACTTTGTTATACTCGATCAGGGGTCTTTGTTATACTCGATCTGGGGACTTTGTTATACTCGATTAGGGGCCTTTGTTATACTCGATTAGGGGGCTTTGTCATACTCGACCAGGGGACTTTGTTCCATTCGATCAGGGGATATGTTATACTCGATCTGCGGACTTTGTTATACTCGGTTCAGGGGACTTTGTTATACTCGTCCAGGGGGCTTTGTTATACTCGATCAGGGGACTTTGTTATACTCGATGAGGGGACTTTGTCTAACTCGATCAGGGTGCTTTGTTATATTTGACCAGGGGACTTTGTTATAATCGATCAGGGGACTTTGTTATGCTCGATCTGGGGACTTTGTTGTACTGGGCCAGGAGACTTTGTTATAAACGATAAGGGAACTTTGTTATACTTGTTCAGGGGGCTTTGTTATACTTGATCAGGGGACTTTGTTATACTCGATCAGGGGACTTTTTTATACTCGACCAGAGGACTTTGTTATACCCTGTCAGGGGACTTTGTTATACTCGACCAGGGGACTTTTTATACTTGACCAATGGCCTTTGTTATACTCAATGAGGGGCCTTTGTTATACTCGATCAGGGGACTTTGTTATACTCGACCAGGGGACTTTTTATACTTGACCAATGGCCTTTGTTATACTCAATGAGGGGCCTTTGTTATATGCGATCAGGGGACTTTTTTCTACTCGACCAGAGGACTTTGTTATCCTGGTCAAGGGGACTTTGGTTATACTCGATCACGGAACTTTGTTATAAACGATCAGAGAATTTGATATACTTGTCCAGGGGACTTTTTTATACTCGATCAGGGGACATTGTTATACTCGATCAGGAGACTTTGTCTCACTGGATCAGGGCCCTTTGCTATACTCGATCAGGGGACTTTTGTTATACTCGATCAGGGGACTTTGTTATACTCGACCAGAGGCCTTTGTTATACTCGATTAGGGGACTTTGTTATACTCGATAAGGGGACTTTGTTATACTCTACCAGAGAACTTTGTTATACTTGATCAGGGGATATGTTATACGTGATCAGGGGACTTTTTTATACTCGACCAGAGGACTTTGTTATACTCGATGAGGGGATATGTTATACTCGATCAAGGGACTTTGTTATGCTTAACCAGGGGACTTTGTTATACTCGATCAGGACTCTTTTTTATACTCGATCAGGGGACTTTGTTATACTCGATGAGGGGACTTTTTTATACATGACCAATGGACTTTGTTATACTCGATGAGGGGCCTTTGTTATACTCGATCAGGGGACTTTGTTATACTCGACCAGGGGACTTTTGTTATATCGACCAGATGATTCTTTTATACTCTGATCAGGGACTTTGTTATATTCGATCAGGGTCTTGTTATACTCGACCTGGGGGACTTTTGTTATACCTCGATCAGGGACTTTGTTATACCTGACCAGAGGAATTTGTTATAATTTATTCAGGTGATATGTTATACTCGATGAGGATCTTTGTTATACTCGATCAGGGACTTTTGTTATTCTCGAACAGGGACTTGGTTGTACTGCTGGGATCAGGGGACTTTGTTATACTCGATTAGGTTTCCTTTGTTATACTCGATGAGGGGGCTTTGTTATACTCGACCAGGGGACTTTGCTTTACTCGACCAGGGGACTTTATTATATTCGATCAGGGGACTTTGTAATACTCGACCAGGAGACTTTTTTATACTTGATCAGGGGAATTTGTCATACTCGACCAGAGGCCTTTGTTATACATGATCGGGGGACTTTGTTATACTCGATCTGTGGACTTTCCTATATTTGACCAATGGACTTTGCTATACTCGATGAGGGGCCTTTGTTTTACTCGATTAGGGGACTTTGTTATATTCGACCAGGGGACTTTGTTATACTCGATCAGGGGACTTTTTTATACTCGACCGGAGGACTTTGTTATACTCGATCAATGGACTTTGTTATACTCGATCAGGGGACTATTTTATTCTCGACCAGAGGACTTTGTTATACTCGATCAGGGGAATGTGTTATACTCGGTTCAGGGGCCTTTGTTTTACTCGATTTAGGGACTTTGTTATACTCGATGAGGGGACTTTGTTATAATCGATCAGGGGACTTTGTTATGCTCGATCTAGGGACTTTGTTATACAGGGCCAGGGGACTTTTTTATACTCGATCAGGGGACTTTGATATACTGGACCATGGGACTTTTTTATACTCGATCAGGGAACTTTGTTATACTCGATCAGGGGACTTTTGTTATACTCGATCAGGGGACTTTGTTATACTTGACAAGAGGCCTTTGTTATACTCGATTAGGGGACTTTGTTATACTCGATCAGGGGACTTTGTTATGCTCAACCAGGGGACTTTGTTATACTCGATCAGGGGACTTTTTTATACTCGATCAGGGGACTTTGTTATACTCGATCAGGGAACTTTTTTATACATGACCAATGGACTTTGTTATACTCGATGAGGGGCCTTTGTTATACCCTATCAGGGGACTTTGTTATACTCGACCAGGGGACTTTTTATACTTGACCAATGACCTTTGTTATACTCAATGAGGGGCCTTTGTTATACTCGATAAGGGGACTTTGTTATACTCGACCAGGGGACTTTGTTATATGCGATCAGGGGACTTTTTTATACTCGATCAGGGAACTTTGTTATAAACGATCAGGGAACTTTGTTATACATGTCCAGGGGACTTTGTTATACTCGATCAGGGGATATGTTATACTCGATCACGGGACTTTGTTATGCTCAACCAGGGGACTTTGTTATACTCGATCTGGGGACCTTTTTATACTCGACCAGAGGACTTTGTTATACTCGATCAGGGGATATGTTATACTCGATCAGGGGACTTTGTTATACTCAACCAGGGGACTTTGTTATGCTCGATCAGGGGACTTTGTTATACTCGATCAGGGGACTTTGTTATACTCGATTAGGGGCCTTTGTTGTACGCGATGAGGGGGCTTTGTCATACTCGACCAGGGGACTTTGTTACACTCGATAAGGGGATATGTTATACTCGATCAGCCCACTTTGTTATACTCGGTTCAGGGGACTTTGTTATACTCGTCCAGGGGACTTTTTTATACTCGACCAGAGGACTTTGTTATACTCGATCAGGGGATATGTTATACTCGATCAGGGGACTTTGTTATACTCAACCAGGGGACTTTGTTATGCTCGATCAGGGGACTTTGTTATACTCGATCAGGGGACTTTGTTATACTCGATGAGGGGCCTTTGTTATACTCGATTAGGGGACTTTGTTATACTCGACCAGGGGACTTTGTTATACTCGATCAGGGGACTTTTTTATACTCGACCAGAGGACTTTGCTATACCCTATCAGGGGACTTTGTTATACTCGACCAGGGGACTTTCTATACTTGACCAATGGCTTTGTTATACTCAATGAGGGGCCTTTGTTATACTCGACCAGGGGACTTTGTTATATGCGATCAGGGGACTTTTTTTATCCCCGACCAGAGGACTTTGTTATACTGGACCAGGGGACTTTGTTATACTCGATCAGGGAACTTTGTTATAAACGATCAGGGAACTTTGTTATACTTGTCCAGGGGACTTTGTTATACTCGATCAGGGGACTTTGTTATACTCGATCAAGAGACTTTGTCATACTGGATCAGGGCCCTTTGCTATACTCGATGAGGGGACTTTGTTATACTCGATGAGGGGACATTGTTATACTCGATTAGGGGTCTTTGTTATACTCGATGAGGGGGCTTTGTTATACTCGACCAGGGGACTCTATACTCGATTGAGGTTGTTATACTCGGTTCAGGGACTTTGTTATACTCAATGATGGGCCTTAGTTATACTCGATCAGGGGACTTTGTTATACTCAACTAGGAGACTTTGTTATACTTGATCAGGGGATATGTTATACTCAATCAGGGGACTTTGTTAAACTCAACCAAGGGATTTTGTTATTCTCGAACAGGGGACTTTGTTGTACTCGATTAGGGGCCTTTGTTGTACTCGACCAGAGGCCTTTGATTATACAAGAGCGTTGAACTTTGTTATACTCGATCGGTGGACTTTAGTATATTTGAACAATGGACTTTGCTATACTCGATGAAGGGCTTTTGTTTTACTCGATATGGGGACTTTGTTATACTCGACCAGGGGACTTTGTTATACTCGATCAGGGGACTTTTTTATACTCGAGCAGAGGACTTTGTTATACTCGATCAGGGGAATTTGTTATACTCGATCAGGGGACTTTTTTACACTCGACCAGAGGACTTTGTTATACTGGACCAGGGGACTTTTTTATACTCGATCAGGGGACTTTGTTATACTCGATCAGGGGACTTTTGTTATACTCGACCAGGGGACTTTGTTATATGCGATCAGGGGACTTTTTTATACTCGACAAGAGGACTTTGTTATACTGGACCAGGGGACTTTGTTATACTCTATCAGTGAACTTTGTTATAAACGATCAGGGAACTTTGTTATACTTGTCCAGGGGACTTTGTTATACTCGAACAGGGGACTTTGTTATACTCGATCAGGAGACTTTGTCTTACTGGATCAGGGCCCTTTGCTGTACTCGATCAGGGGACTTTGTTATACTCGATCAGGGGACTTTGTTATACTCGATTAGGGGCCTTTGTTATACTCGATGATGGGGCTTTGTTATACTCGATCAGGGGACTTTGTTATACTCGACCAGGGGATTTTTTATACTTGATCAGGGGACTTTGTTATATTCGATCAGGGGACTTTGTTATACTCGACCTGAGGACTTTGTTATACTCGATCAAGGGACTTTGTTATACTCGACCAGAGGATTTTTTTATACTTGATCAGGTGATATGTTATACTCGATTAGGGGACTTTGTTATACTCGATCAGGGGACTTTGTTATACTTGATTAGGCGACTTTGTTATACTCGACCAGGGGACTTTTTTTATACTTGACCAATGGACTTTGTTATACTCAATGATGGGCCTTTGTTATACTCGATCAGGGGACTTTGTTATACTCAACTAGGAGACTTTGTTATACTTGATCAGGGGATATGTTATACTCGACCGGGGGATTTTCTATACTTGATCAGGGAACTTTGTGATTTTCGATCAGGGACTTTGTTATACTCGACCGGGGGACTTTGTTATACTTGATCAGGGGACTTTGTTATACTCGACCAGAGGAATTTGTTATACTTGATCAGGTGATATGTTATACTCGATGAGGGGACTTTGTTATACTCGATCAGGGGACTTTGGTATACTTGATTAGGGGACTTTGTTATACTCGACCAGGGGACTTTTTTATACTTGACCAATGGACTTTGTTATACTCAATGATGGGCCTTTGTTATATTCGACCAGGGGACTTTGCTTTACTCGACCAGGGAACTTTGTTATATTCGATCAGGGGACTTTGTTATACTCGACCAGGAGACTTTTTTATACTTGATCAGGGGACTTTGTTATATTCGATCAGGGGACTTTGTTATACTCAACCAAGGGATTTTCTTATTCTCGAACAGGGGACTTTGTTGTTCTCGATCAGGGTACTTTGTTATACTCGATTAGGGGCCCTTGTTATACTCGATGAGGGGGCTTTGTTATATTCGATCAGGGGACTTTCTTATACTCGATGAGGGGCCTTTGTTTTACTCGATTAGGGGACTTTGTTATACTCGACCAGGGGACTTTGATATACTCGATCAGGGAACTTTTTTGTACTCGACCAGACGACTTTGTTATACTCGATCAGGGGATTTTGTTATACTCGTTCAGGGGACTTTTTTATACTCGGTTCAGGGATCTTTGTTATACTCGTCCAGGGGGGCTTTGTTATACTCGATCAGGGGACTTTGTTATACTCGATCAGGAGACTTTGTCTTACTCGATCAGGGCCCTTTGCTATACTCGAACTTAGGGACTTTGTTATAATCGATCAGGGGACTTTGTTTTACTCGATCAGGGGACTTTGTTATAGTCCATCAGGGGACTTTTGTTATACTCGATCAGGGGACTTTGATATACTCGACATGGGCCTTTGTTATACTCGATCAGGGGACTTTGTTATACTCGATAAGGGGACTTTGTTATACACGATGAGGGAACTTTGTTATACTTGTCCAGGGGGCTTTGTTGTACTCGATCAGGGGACTTTGTTATACTCGATCTGGAGAGTTTGTCTTACTGGATCAGGGCCCTTTGCTATACTCGACCGGGGGACTTTGTTATAATCGATGAGGGGACTTTGTTATGCTCGATCTGGGGACTTTGTTATACAGGGCCAGGGGACTTTTTTATACTCGATCAGGGGACCTTGTTATACTCGATCAGGGGACTTTTGTTATACTCGATCAGGGGACTTTGTTATACTCGACCATGGGCCTTTGTTATCCTCGATCAGGGGACTTTGTTATACTCGAGAAGGGGACTTTGTTATACTCGATGAGGGGATATGTTATACTCAACCAGAACTTGATCAAGGGATATGTTAGCGATCAGGGGACATACTCGACCAGACTTTATACTCGATGAGGATATGTTATACTCGATCAGGACTTTGTTATGCTCAACCAGGGGACTTTGTTATACTCGATCAGGGCACTTATTGATGATACTCGATCAGAACTTTGTTATACTCGATCAGGGACTTTTACCACTGACCAATGGACTTTGTTATGCTCGATGATATATACTCGATCAGGGTTTGTTATATTCGACCGGACTTTGTTTATACTCGATCCATATGACCAGAGGACTTTGTTATATCAAGGACTTTGTTCAACCAGGGACTTGACCAATGAGGGCCTTTGTTATACTCGATCAGGGGACTCTGTTATACTCGACCAGGGGACTTTGTTATATGCGATCAGGGGACTTTTTATACTCGACCAGGACTTTGTTATACTGGACCAGGGGACTTTGTTATACTCGATCAGGAACATTTATAAACGATCAGGGAACTTTGTTATATTAGGACTTTGTTATACTCGATCAGGATATGTTATACTCTGATCAGTATGCTCAAACAGGGACTTTGTTACTCTATCAGGACTTTTTATACTCGACCAGAGGACTTTGTTATACTCGATCAGGGGATATGTTATACTCGATCAGGGGACTTTGTTATACTCAACCAGGACTTTGCTCGATCAGGGACTTTGTTATGCTCGATCAGGACTTTATTACACTCGATTAGGGGCCTTTGTTATTCTCTCGATGAGGCTTTGTCATACTCGACCAGGGGACTTTGTTTCGATCAGGGTATGTTACTCGATCAGCGGACTTTGTTATACTCGGTTCAGGGACTTTGTTATACTCGTCAGGGCTTTATTTTCTGATCAGGGGACTTTCGATGCTCGATCAAGGTCTTTGTTATTCGTCATTAGGGGACTTTGTTATAATCGTTCAAGGGACTTTGTTATGCTCGTTCTGGGGACTTTGTTGTACTGGGCTGAGACTTTGCTATACTCAATCGGGACTTTGTTATAGACCAGGGGACTTTGTTATCTCTCGATATCAGTACCAGCAGTCAGGAACTTTTGTTATACTTGATCTGAGGACTTTGTTATACTCGATCAGGGACTTTTTTCTCGACCAGAGGACTTTGTTATATGTCAGGACTTTGTTATACTCGACCAGGGACTTTTATATGACCAATGGCCTTTGTTATACTCAATGAGGGCCTTTGTTATATACTCGATCAGGGGCTGTTATACTCGACTAGGACTTTGTTATATGCGATCAGGGACTTTATATGACCAGAGGACTTTGTTATCTGGTCAAGGGACTTTTACTCGATCAGGGAACTTTTTATACGATCCGGAACTTTGTTATACTTGTCCAGGACTTTGTTATACTCGATCAGGGACATTGTTATACTCGATTAGAGACTTACTGGATCAGGGCTGCTATACTCGATCAGGGGACTTTTGTTATACTCGATCAGCAGACTTTATACTCGACCAGAGGCCTTTGTTATACTCGATTAGGGGACTTTGTTATACTCGATAAGGACTTTGTTATCTCAACAGAAGGATATGTTATACGCCGTCAGACTTTCTACTCGACAGGTTTTATATGAGATATGTTATATACTCGATCAGGACTTTATTGCTTATCAGGGGACTTTGTTATACTCGATCGAGACTTTATGCTCGATCAGGAGACTTTATTATACTCGACGGGGCGCTGCGTGCCACTCGGATCATGGGACTTTGTTATACTCGACCAAGGAGACTTTGCCGACCAGCCTTTGTTGCTTATACTCAGCCGAGGGCCTTTGTTATACTCGACCAAGGGGACTTATGCGATCAGGGGACTTTTGCTCTCGACAGAGAACTTGTTATACTCGATCAGGAAACTTTGTTATAAACGATCAAGAACAGATTGCTCTTGCCAGGGAACTGTTACTCTTCGATCAGGACTGTTATATGCTCGATCACGGGACTTCTCAACCAGGGACTTTGTTATATTCGATCTGAGGTTTTGTTATACTCGATCAGAGACTTTTGTTATACTCGATCAGCGAACTTTGTTGCTCACTCGACAAGGGCCTTTTTTGTTATACTCGATGGGTGCCTTTATACTGATGAGGCTTTGTCATACTCGACCGAGACTTTGTTATACGATCAGAATATTGCTCCCGATCATGGACTTTGTTGCTCTTTCGGTTCAGAGCTTTGTTATACTCGTCAGAACATTTATATACTCGATCAGGTTTCTATACTCGATGAGGACATCTTCTCGATCCGGGTCGCTGTTACGCATATTCGACCAGGGACTATAATCGATCAGGGGACTTTGATATGCTCGATCTGGGGACTGTTGCCACTGGGCAGAACATTATATCGATTAAACATTTGTTATACTAGACCAAGTTTGTTATACTCGATCAGAACTGTTCTCGAACATTATACTTGTCAGGGCTTTGTTACTCGCAGTCAGGGGACTTTGCTACTTCGATGATGGGCCTTTGTTATCTCCATCAGGGACTAAACCAAGAGGACTTTGTTATACTCGATCAGGGGACTTTATACTCGACCAGGACTTTGTTATACCCTATCAGGGACTTTGTTATATCGACCGAGGACTTTATGATAATGGCATTATACTCAATGGGGGCGCTGTTCAGTCCAGGAGACTTTATTATACTCAACTAGTTTTTGTTATGCGATGAGGACTTTTTATACTGACAAGACTGTGCTGAGGCCAAGAGAACTGTTATACTCGATCAGAACTTATTTATAAACGATCAAGAACTTTGTTATATGTCAGGACTTGATATACTCGATTCAGGACATTGTTATTCTGATCAAGACCTTTTGTTTACTGGATCAGGCAGCTACGATAAGGACGCAATACTCGATCAAGAGACTTTGTTTTACTCGATTCGGGGCCTTTGATAATCATTGAGGCACTCGACCATGGCAGGACTTTTGTTATAATCGATGGGGGACTTGTTATACTCGACCAGGGGGACTTTATTTGCCCTCGATAAAGGACTTTGTTACTCTCAGCCAGGACTTAGTTATAATCGATGAGGGCCTTTATTTATACTAGATAAGGACT
>NW_024739903.1:0-11964 GCF_018991925.1 Homarus americanus | reverse complement strand
TCGCGACAGTACAGGTAGTCGTTGCCATAAAATCGTTGCCAGTCATCAATGAATGCCCAACCATTGTTTGCACAATGTTTTTCCAGTCGGTAATTAATAGCAATTGCCCTGGACAGCCATTCACGACCAACCCCTCTTCTAGGCAAGACACCACATACTATCGGGATCCCTCCCCTATCTCTAATCTTCCCCAGCGCCTCCCTATACCTCTTGAAAAGTTCCTCACTCCTAACCTTACCTATGTCGTTTCCTCCCACACTAAGACACACTACTGGATTGGTACCCTCCCCTGACAAAACTCTGTCTAACCTCTCGGCTACATGCCCTATCCCAGCCCCAGGAAAACACACCCTAGTCCTACGTTTCCTATCTCTCGCACAAAAAGCCCTATCTACAAACCTCACCTGGCTGTCCCCAACTACCACGACCTTACCTGTAGGCAGGGTTTGTACAACTGCCCTTTCCTCTCCTTGATCCATACCGTCCTGCCTCTTCTCTTCCTCGCCAGCTTCCTGCAGCACCTGGTAAGGGTTACTACACTCCACACCCTGGTCAGCTTTCCTGAGCCTGACCCTAGTCCCCTTGGAGACAACCACTCTCCACGCCTGCTCCTCCTTCGCAGGTGTCCTGCTAGGCAGGACACCTACCTGAAGGAGGTCGTCTGAGGGCTTCATTTTTCCCCCTTTAAGTGTGGCCTCACTCCTCAACTGCCCCAGCTGCCTTAACAGCGTGGCAGGGAGGTCGTCTTTCCCCACACTCCCCTCCTCTTCCCCCACGACACAACGATCCAAGGCGGCCATTTTCCTTGGTTTCTAACGGGAGCACTTTCGGGCACGACCTTCTCCAAGCTGGGTCAGAGGTCAACTGATAGATACAGTAGATAGATAGATAGATGTATGATTTTGTATACCGCAAGAGTGACTAAATATTCCTGTACCTGTATTTTCTTTCAGTTACAAAATACACAGGATTATAAATATGAGTATGCACATCAGGTGTTACAGTAAGTGGTAACATTTTGTAATACTCTTAAGTGATGAGGTAACAGAGGAAATAGACGGATACTAACGGAGAGTTTTTGAAGAATTAGACAGACATTCAGACAGTAAAACTTCTTCCGACAATACAAATTTTGACGGTGGAATTTATACACGAGAGTGTATGGATAATTATGATGAGCTGAATTATGACATCTACGTCTGATAATCCGTTGTTTAGAATGGATTATTATTATTTTTGTTGAGTTATTTAACAGTTTGAGAAAAGGTTTATTGTGGTACTATGTCCTATTATCACACAAGGTCATAATTGAAGTAAAATAACCAATTATACTGTATTATTTTAGACAATATTCCCTGGACATGCTGGATAATATACCATCTACTTAAGGAGGTGATGTAGGTAAGGTAGATTGATATTTTAACATTAATTTACTCAGTTTTTTCTTAGTATCGGAGTTTTTTTTTAGTTTTTTATTCTGACACTTTATAATGCAAGCAGCGTTCACATGTTGTCAACCGCCCTCAAGTGTACAGGGAGTTTGGACTGTAACTGCAACGTGTTACCGTGGGTGTATGACTGTGGGTTGGTGGTTGTATGACTGTGGGTTGGTGGGTGTATGACTGTGGGTTGATGGGTGTATGACTGTGGGTTGGTGGGTGTATGACTGTGGGTTGGTGGGTGTATGACTGTGGGTTGATGGGTGTATGACTGTGGGTTGGTGGCTGTATGACTGTGGGTTGGTGGGTGTATGACTGTGGGTTGGTGGGTGTATGACTGTAGGTTGATGGGTGTATGACTGGGTTGGTGGGTGTATGACTGTGGGTTGGTGGGTGTACGACTGTGGGTTGATGGGTGTATGACTGTAGGTTGATGGGTGTATGACTGTGGGTTGGTGGGTGTATGACAGTGGTGACAAGGATTATTTGAGCTTGACAAAATTTAGATAGATAGCAGCATGGTTTAGTCGTGTTCAGTTTAGTTTAAATTGTGTTTAGGTTAGGTTGGGTCATGACAGGTACAGAGTTTGGCCAGGGTCCTTTATTCAAGCTGTCAGCGTTAAACTTCCTTCCTAGAAAGATGAACACACGAACCTACGGACGACACACGAACACAATAACACATGATCATACACGGAAACGAACACACGATTGGACATACTCAGGATATCGGGGAATAAATATAAAATTATAAAAATGCATAAAAAGTCTTTGACGGATAAACAACTTTGTAATGTTAGAATCGATATTACTGATATTATAGAAAATCAAACTAACTTCCTTTAAACACTCTTGGCTCTTCCTGTGTATAAGAAGAGTTTAATCTGGTATATATTTTTTTCTAGTAATTGGTGTTATCAGGGGAAGAGATTGTGGCGTTTGTGGTCTGTCATTCAAGGTTGTTTAGTGTTTGAATCTCGTTTATTCATTATGCTTGTAGCCCCCATCTCTGCATACAACCCTGGTGCTTCTTGCTGTTGATACTCCCACGAAAATAAATTGTCAGATTAACGAAACGAAGATTAAAAAATTTTGTTTTAATTCACGGATTAACCATACTTCACCCAATCTAACTTAACCTATCCTAACCTAATCTAATCATAATTGTGTTTTAAAAAAAGGTTTACAGGCATAGGTAACAAGCTGGTCCTTTAACGGGAGAACACAAGGCTTCCCAACCCTCACCTGATGAAATAGAATCACTATACCCAACCTGATCTAATTAAGGACACGTTAGGCTTTGTAAGATAGTTTAGTTTGAAGTGTTGTGATTCTCCGTGGGTGTTATAGATTCACTTGGTATACTACATGTGTAAAGTCAGGATATATACAATGTGTGTTGATTTTTCTACCCGTGTGTTAAATATTTTTGTGGGGAGGGGGAGGTATTTTCCTGTCGGTTTCCACTCTAGCTTTCCACCAATGTTATTTCACCCTTCTAGATTTCTATACCCTTTGATCCACCTTACCTAAGAGTGGAATGAGATAAATAGAATTGGTGGAGTGGAATGTCTGTATAATTGATGTCAGGATTCAACTCTGCCCTGGACGACACAGGATTGATCGTCACTGGTGTTGTAAGACTGTACAGAAAACCGCCTCTTGTGTTGTTCCCACGTATTAAAGAGCGATGAAGGTAAACTGAACAAGCACGCTGGGCAATGCTCGTTGTTGTAGTGGAATACACACGAAACCCAGTCAGTTGAGGGTGTAAATCTTCGCCTGCCTCTGGAATGCACTACACACGCTATGCCAAAACTGAGATATACTCGGCATGTCAACACTGAGACACACATGCTATGCTAACAAACATATACTCACATAAACTATGCCAATATTAAGACACATACACTATGAGAAACACCGGCTGTGCCTAAACTAATGATTCCCCGCTCTACATGAACGCTGAGATAACAAGTTGACTTTTTTATCGAGGAGGAGCCAAAGTCTTTCACGATAGTCACCGTCTTAGCTAAACTTGTTAACATGGTTAGCAACTTCTGGAAACATCTCGCTTAACCGAGTTATCAAGTTGTGAATAAGCTGACTCACAAAGGAGACGTATTCCTCGACGAATTAATCTTACCAGCTTACAAGCTCTTTATTAATTAATGACAAGCGTTACACCTGTCCGCCATTCTAGGCCACGCCTCTCACCCCCCCCTCCCCTTAAGTCAATAGCCTTCAAAAGCAGTGAAAGACGAAATTGGTTCTTATAATCATGACTGCTTTCTCGGGACATTGTGTATACAACACACTCTAAACTAAGCCTAGGTACCTTCTTAACCCCTCATAATCCACAGATGGAAAGTCTGGGACTCTGACCATATTTTCATTATTTTTCCTTTCCAAATTTAGGGTAAACCTGATTTCTCTGTGATCACTGTTCCCAAGTTCTTCCCCTATTGTGATATCTCTGATAATATTTTCTTTATTTGTTCATACTAGGTCTAATATATTGTCACCTCTAGTAGGTTCTGTAATTAGTTGATTCAAAAAAATTGTCCTGTACTGCGTCTAGGAAGTCTTCAGATTCATAGTCACCTACAATGTTGTCCCAGTCAATATTTCTGAAGTTGAAATCCCCCATAATGCATAGGTTGTTGTATATTGCTGCCCTACTCATTTCCTGCCATATGGGCTGAGTTGCTTCTTTCCCAAGACTTGGGGGCCGGTAAATCACTCCCATAATTAGTTTTCGCTTCTTTCTGCCATTTCTACTCATACAGACTCAGTTCCTATTTCACCCTTTATTGTATTATTAATGCACCATTTTAATGTATCTCTGACGAAGAGTGCAACTCCTCCCCCCTTCCTACCTTCCCTATCCTTGTGAAAAAGGTTGTACCGTTCTTTGTGTTACTCAGATAAAAAGTTCTTGCTCGCCAGATTCATCCAGGTTTAGGTGGCTACTATGACGTCTACATTCTCAGTACATACAACCGCTCTCAGCAAGTCTATTTTATTTCTAATGCTCCTACTGTTTGTATAGTACACATTTAAACCTACCCTTCCCTGGTCCTGTTTTACCCCTTGTTCTGAGTAACCAATTATACTCCCCTCTATCTACTGGCGAAACTTCCCCTTCGGAGTGACAATTTCACTCTCCAGACAAGTGTACCCCGTCACGACTGTACAGGTAGTCGTTGCCGTAGAATCGTCGCCAGTTATCAATGAACGCCCAACCATTGCTTACACAATGTTTTTTTTATTCCAGTCGGCAATTTATAGCAATTGCCTTGGACAGCCTTTCACCGCCAACTCCTCTTCCAGACGAGACACCACATACTATTGGGTTCCCTACCCTATCACTAATCTTCCCTAATGCCTCCCTATACCTGCTGAAAAGTTCCTCACTCCTAACCTTTCCTATGTCGTTGCCTCCTACTCTAAGACACACTACCGGATTGGTACTTCCCCTGACAAGACTCTATCTATCCTCTCAGCTACATGCCCTATCCCAGCCACAGGAGAACACACCTAAGTCCTACGTTTCCTATCTCTTGCACAAAAAGTCTAATCTAAGAACCTCACCTAATGTCTACATTATTAATATAATGAACACAACAGGGAGGAAAGGTTATCCTGTAGGCAATTGTACATAGTTACAATTCTCTCTCTCTCTCTCTCTCTCTCTCTCTCTCTCTCTCTATCTCTCTCTCTCTCTCTCTCTCTCTCTCTCTGTGCCCTATTGGACATAGGAACATTAATAGTAGCAGACAAGTCAGAGGAAGAGAGACCAGTTCTGATCACTGTGGATTTACAACGTGAACTGGATAGCCAGAGATGATTCGAAGAAAAAAAGGATGGGAGGATTATCAAAGACCAAGAAGCATCTTGGCTACTGCTGCGACTAATGATGTTTTTATTAGTTTTTTTTCTCTTCCCAAGTGATTTTGTTCTCAACTGGTGTCCCTGTAATATACTGGTCTGAGGAGGATATCAGTCGAGTACTGACCTTTCGCAGCTTAAGCCCGAAAGCTTATCACTACTTGCCTGATAGAAGTAAATTTCGTTTCCCATCTATCAGTACACTGCATCGTTGGATTCTCAGCTCAATGTGGAACCAGGTGTGTTGCATGCACTTCTGCAACTGTTGTACCATAAATGTGAGTCTATGGATGACTGTAAACGTCTACGTGTTTAATCTTTTGATGAAACAAGTGTCAGTGAAGGTAACACTTGTCTTGTGAGGTCATAATTCCTGTCACATCACTCACACCTGGAGGCAAAGGCAGCACCTGTGATCACCTGCTCTAACTGCCCCCTCCCCCCCCCCACCACCCATAATCTGATAATCTGTTGTCAGTGGCTGTAACACTTATCATATGAAGTCATAACTCCTGTCACCTCATGTCTACATTATTAGTATAATGGACAAACAGGGAGGAAAAGAACTCCTGTAGGCAACTGTATATATAGTCATCATTACCCTATCTTAAGCTGCAGTTATTTAAATACAAGACTATAACTGAAATACATTGTTTTTCTTTTAACCTTTCCTTTCCGTGTACCACCCACCACACTGACTAGTGTCCTTAGCTAAAGTTATATGCAAGATTAAACTCTCTATTAGTATTATTTTCTATGTGAGATACTGAGATAACAAAGTACAGTATATAGAACCATAAAATGTTCTGTTTATAAGAGGTGAGAGGTAGGCGAGGAAGTCTGCCTGCTGACGTCAGCAAAGCTCCACCCACCTTGGCCTAGGCTAGCCTAGTCTAACCTGACCTAACCTAACCTAACCTAACCTTGTGTAAAACAAGTCTAGCCTAGCCTAGCCTAGCCTAGCCTAGCCTAGCCTAGCCTAGCCTAGCCTAACCTGACCTTATCTAACCAAAACTAACCTAACCTTGATCTGATCTGATCTAATATAGTGATTAGTTTTAATCAGATTGTTATACGTCTTTTTGATCAGTCTAGTTTCTTTCATCTTACTCTTCATTTTTTCTCTGTTGTTCATCTTTGTTATATTGTTTTCTTTATGCTTTCTTTTCTTTCCCTCCTCCTCCTCTTCTTATTCCTCTATTGTTCTTTAAGAAATCAGGATAACTGTTAAGATTTTTTGACCAATTTTCTCTACATTTTCATTAAGAGATTACTTATTAAAACAACATTATCTGTATTTATATTATCTGAAGAGGAGTCCCGGCCACAACAAACGTCCCCCACACTAGCATAATGAAACACTCCAGTAATTATGTAAATATTCAAAAGGATTTGGATTTAATTGTAGTTTGTTTAATTTTAGGAACATTTCATTAGTGTTAACGGGAGGCAGGTAATGGCTATTATTAAAAAGCTTCCCTTATAATGACTATGGTCCCTCCAGCCAGACTTATACTAGCGTCTAAAGCCAAGGTGTGGTAGAGTCACGGTTACCCACTGAAAAGTTTATTTGGATAAGTTCGGTGTGATTCTATTAGGTTTGGCTCCATTAGGCGGTGTAAGGTTACCTGGAGTGGATGATTATGTGTTGGGTGGGGCAGAGAGGAGTCACACCAGGTTAGTTAGACTCCAGTTAGTGTGTATTTTATCCCTTTAACTCTCAAAGGAAAATTAAATAGATTAGTTGTTTTATAAGATAATTATTAAATTTTAATTCATCGGTTTATACTTTCATGATGTTACGTAAGTCTATAAATTCACTTAATTATTTTAATGGCTGGATAATAAAAAGATACCTGCTGTAATTACCGTGTTGGAAACTACAATTAGACAACCAAAACAGCATCATCGGCCATTACAGAGCGTTATTTTGTATAATGTAGCACTTAAGTCAGTGGCCTAAAGCCTCAGGGCTGCCGTGTGAGGTGGTTCAGTCACGATACAAACATTACCAACATGTTTATCTTCACCAGGTGGGCTTAACATGACCAGGTGATGCCTTACTAACTCTTGGATTATTATTGTTGTTTAGTGAATTTGTATGAAGCTGCAAGATCATCTTACACCTCTTGGAGAAAATTGGGTAAAAAATAATTTTCATCCCAATTTCCCCAATTGGTAGATATTTTTTTTTTTTTGTATTTTGGTATTCTTTAACCTACCTTACCTGACCTCACGTGACCTAACCTGAAAATAATCCTAGTAATAATGGTAAAAAAATGCCAAATACCTATTGGAATAAAAACGAATATTAACCGATATTTTTGTATTATGGAGAAAACAAAATCTTCAAAAAAGTACAAAAAGTTAAAAACATAAATCAATATTTATAACAACTCCTCCAGGTATCTTTTGTTAGTTTCACCTTCAGTGTCCTCATGACTGTCCTTGTCATTTTGCTATTGTTTGTCTTCCTGTATCTTGGATGTTCTCTATGTCACAGTTTGTGTTTGTTCTTTATTGTACTTCGTCACTGTCCATGTTTTACTGCATTATATTTCTTTGTTGTGATAAAATAGTTCCAAGATCTTCAGTTATAAACAATAATCATATGAAAGTCTTTGACAACAACTTAAATTATTCCTTATTTTCGTTACTTAGATCCATTGAATTCTTGTGTCCGTGTCCGTGACAATGATAAAGAAAGGACTTATATTGAGTAGTCTCTCAGGTTTTCATTCGACTGTAAACATACAGTAAACATACAAAGCTGTAGTGAGACTGCTGGAGTTATGCTGCATCATATTAATGCAGCATGCAGCATAATGCGACCTCCTCTCCCTCCCTCCCCGACATGACAGCATAATGCAGCTCCCTCTACCTCCCTCCCCAGCATGACAACATAATGCAACTCCCTCTCCCTCCCTCCCCGACATGACAGCATAATGCAGCTCCCTCTACCTCCCTCCCCAGCATGACAACATAATGCAACTCCCTCTCACTCCCTACCCAGCATGACAACATTATGCAGCTCCCTCTCCATCCCTCCCCAGCATGACAGCATAATGCAGCTCCCTCTCCCTCCCTCCCCAGTATGAGAGCATAATGGCCCCTCTCCCTCTCTCCCCAGCATGACAGCATAATGAGCCCCCTCTCCATCCTGAGCATGACAGCATAATGCAGCCCTCCTTCCTAATCACCATGACAGTATAATGCAGCATCCTCTCTCTCCTCCCCAGCATGACATAATGTCCTCTCCTCCCTCCCCAGCATGACAGCATAATGCAGCTCCCTCTCCCTCCCTCCCCAGCATGACAGCATAATGCAGCTCCCTCTCCCTCCCTCCCCAGCATGACAGCATAATGCAGCTCCCTCTCCCTCTCTCCCAAGCATGACAGCATAATGCAGCTCCCTCTCCCTCCATCCCCAGCTTGACAGCATAATGCAGTTCCCTCTCCCTCCTTCCCGAGCATGACAGCATAATGCAGCTTCCTCTCCCTCCCTTCCCAGCATGACATCATAATGCAGCTACCTCTCCCTCCTCCCAGCATGACAACATTATGCAACTCGCTCTCCCTCCCTCCCCAGCATGACAGCATAATGCAGTTCCCTCTCCCTCTCTCCCCAGCATGACAGCATAATGCAGCTCCCTCTCCCTCCATCCCCAGCTTGACAGCATAATGCAGTTCCCTCTCCCTCCTTCCCGAGCATGACAGCATAATGCAGCGCCCTCCTCCCTCCTCCCCCAGCACATGACAGCATAATGCCTCCATCCCCAGCATGGCATACGCCCTCTCCATCCCTCCAGCATGAAAGCACAATGCAGCTCCTCCATCCCTCCCCAGCATGACACAGCATAATGCAGCTCCTCCCTCTCCCCAGCCGACAGCGTAATGCAGCCCCTCCCTCCCTTCCCAGCATGACAGCATAACGTGGCTCTCCTCCCCCTCCCTCCCCAGCATGAGGCAGCATACTCCCTCCTCCTCCCCCAGCATGACAATGCAGCTCCCTCCATCCTCTCCCCAGCATGACAGCACAATGCAGCCCCTCTCCTCCCCAGCATGACAGCATACGTGCCCTCTCCCATCCCCAGCTTGACAGCATAATGCAGTTCCCTCTCCCTCCTTCCCGAGCATGACAGCATAATGCAGCTTCCTCTCCCTCCCTTCCCAGCATGACATCATAATGCAGCTCCCTCTCCCTCCCTCGCCAGCATGACAGCATAATGCAGCTCCCTCTCCCTCCTTGCCCAGCATGACAACATTATGCAACTCGCTCTCCCTCCCTCCCCAGCATGACAAGACACGAGTCTCTCCCCACCTCCCAGCATGACAAAGAATGCAGCCCTCCCTCCCCAGCATGACAGCATAATGCAGCTCCCTCTCCCTCCCTCCCCTGCATGACAGCATAATGCAGCTCCCTCTCCCTCCCTCCCCAGCATGACAGCACCCTGAAGTTCCTTAATGATTTGGGCTCCAGACTTATTGAAACTACCAGAGACTCCAGGGCACCGATCTACTATTTACAAGACAACCAATTGGGAGATGATGGTAAGGGAAGGCGAAAGACATCAGGTAGATTTTTACAGAACTTAATTTGGTTGGGACACAAAGACAGGCTGGAAGGGTGAGGTATGAAGATCTGGTAGGGTGGAATGTGAGGGACTGGAATGGTAGGGTATGAGGGATTAACAGGGTAGGGTATGAGGGACTAACAGGGTAGGGTATGAGGAACTAGAAGGGTAGGGTATGAGGACTGGCAGGGTGGGGCATAAGAGACTAACAAAACTGGGTAGAAGGTTGTGACAATCTCCTCTTCTACACTAATCACGCCACACGTTCTCCCTAAGTCATCAAAAAATATACATTTGTCATGGTGTTCAAAAATTCCTCTTTTACCAACACAAGCTCTCGTTCTTGTAGCCATTGTGATTTAGGCTGAGGGGATAGAGAGATATAGTGAAAGAAGTAGGAACAGATAAAGAGAATGACAGACATAGATATGAGGATATAATAATTGTGGAAGGGGAAGGAAAGAGGAGGTGGAGATAGTGGTAGAGGAACCAAGGAAGGAGAGTAGGGGAGAGAGAGTGATGATATATTAAGGTTAATAGAGACAAGGGGGGATAGGATAGGTAAAGAGGATACGACAGGGCAGATTTAATCTAATTTCATGGGTAAGAGATGGCAGGAAACCTAGTGAGTGAGTGAGTGGGACAACCATTGATCGTGATCACGCCCCAGTCCACAAGATTGTACACACAAGATAGTCAAAGGAACAGAGGGAACATATTCGGCTTGTTGTCGAACACTTGAATCAAAGGAGCAATAAGTTATTACTGAGTCACTGCACGTTGACTACATATTATAGTGTTTGTAAAGATCTTTCTTGTTACACTGGTCGAGAAGATCAGATAGCGACCGTACGTGAGCTGTGGCCCATATCTACAGAATCTCGACCATATTAGTTGGTAAAATTGTCTTCGTTTCTTTGGTGAGTGATCGTGTATTTCCAGATGTAATAACTGAAATGTGTTCAGTGTCTCCAGCAGGACCCGGCTGTACTCTCTTATTGCTGGGACCTCTATCAATCTGCCTACACGAATATCAATAAGACCTGTTTCAACTTCTCTACAAACTTTAAGAGCGTTCGGTCGAGGAGTTCAGGTACGAAAAAAGTATGTTAAGTGAGAATAAATTAACACGAGGCCAGTCAGTGTGTCAAAACACGGTCGGGCCCACATCAACTGGCAATATAATCACATAAGGCGGATCATGACGATAACACATTTGTGCTTATTGTTTCATCAAAGTACTTAGGCAACATGTTAAATCTATTGTTTGTGTGAAAGTAAAAGGAGAAGCTGTACAGGTTGATCCACAGTTCCTGTTTCATCATCTAACAAAAGCATCAGGGAGAGTGTAAGGCAGGTGAGTAGTGTAACCACCCACTGTACTCTCAAGGGTCTGGCCTAAGAAACACCTTATGGACTATGAGCTGTACACTGCTGCATCACATTAACCACTAGGAGTTGTAAAGAAACACTCCAAAAGTGCCTTTATGGAGGAGACCGATGAATTTCAAAATGAACACTGTGACTCTTGTTGTCTCGGTAGGGTCGTCAAAATCCTTTGTCTGTTGTGTCATATCGTCTAACACAAAATCGTAAACATACTTTTTGGAGCGTATCTACATCTTACAGCATGATGACACTAAATGGCCGCCTTAAAATGTTATTCTCAAAGACTTAATTATCCAATGAAAAAATTCACCCACCAAAATTTAAGATCACGTTGAAGATAAACTCATTAAAGTTTTATACTGTACTATAATGGAAATTAAAGTTCACTCACTCGCACTCTTGGGCAGAAATTATAATTTAAGTTCTCATTTTAGAACAGTCTTGGCTGTTTTTAGGTCCTGCTATGGTTACTGTCTGAGTCATAATCAACCTCACTTGGCATCTTCTATTTCATTTTGGCGCATTTCATGTTGGTGTATTTCATGTTGGTGTATTTTATGTTGGTGTATTTCATGTTGGTGATCACCTGCCACCCACTAGAGACTTGGGAAGGTTAGAAATAGTGTCATCTCTGTGTTTTATGACGTCTTCGAGGTTTATATCTTCACCTCA